>NC_086061.1:9515536-9614946 GCF_947568885.1 Cydia strobilella
CAAGTTACTCCAATGCACTGGAACGCTTATGTGTTTATAATTACAAGTGTCCATCACGGTCGGATCAATTACTTAAATAAATGCCTTTGCAACATGTGGCAAGTCGTGTTCTGTTACACACACTTACGCACACGTTTTTTTGTCCATCTTAACTATCAAAACTTGCATGTTTCGTTAGTTTGTCAACGAAACAATCTTGGTAATAAAAAGTTATATAAAAATCTCCTTTTCCAGTTTAAAATGTACAAAAATGTTGCCTATTATGTTACTGTTCCATCTTACTCGTAGCGTCGGCGCTACTGAACCGAATTTCATAAATGTGGTGTTTCAATCGTTTCGTCTTCAATTAATACACCTAATAACACAATATTGAATGTAAGCGCATCTAATCTAAAGGATCATTTACCGATTATAATACCAGTTACAGTTCTTTATTTGCTTTCTTAAGATACAAGTATCATGCAAAATTGTATACAATAAAATAACTTAGCCTAAATCATGCATAACATTCAAAATGAAATTCTGAATAACATAAATGTACAAAAGGCTGATCAATGTCCTAACTAACGTAAAAATGTCACATTTAATAATATACCAGTGTTGGACGCGGATAGGATAAAACTAAACATCCAGTTTTTATGAAATAAAACTATGAAAACGGATTATATCGCGTATACTGAATTTATAATACATTTAATAATTAATTTTTCCTCAGTCACCCGTTGACCACGAACGCTGTAAAGGGTTCGAAACGTCGGGATGTATTATAAATTCAATATACGCGATATAATCCGTTTTTATAGTTTTATTTCATGAGTAACTATCGCGGTAACCGAAGACAATATTATCCAGTTTTTATTTACCTTTTCCTAAATTCCTCATAATTAGTTGGTCACAGTCACATCAAAGTCACGTTTCTCGAACAATGGACAGGTGGATGTTCCCACGTGGTGTCAGTAATGTCAGTATAGTGATTTATACCTCTATTGTCCGTTGCATTGCAGTACTTGCAGTTGCAGAGGTCATGCCGTTGTGGGCATTACTCATAGGTGTTTAGTGAAGAGATTTCAGATAACATGCGGTGGCTTGAGCACAAAATAGATAACGGTTGAGGTAGACATAGATTCTCGACGACAACCTATGTTCACATCTAAAGACGCAATTATGAAAGTTGGAACTTAGGCACTCATAATAACATAGAATTGGTAGCGTTAAGTTATCATTGTTATCAATATATTTTTACATTCAGCGATGACCTCAAGACATTTGTGTCACTATCAATTATTTAGGCCTACTGTCCACGACGCGTAGCTGCATAGACGCTGCATGAATACGCAGTGCAGCTGCCATGTAGCCCGGCGTACAGACGTTGTCCACGAAGCGTAGCGTAAGCGTATCGTAGCCTACATTTCCTTTCATTCGTGAGAATGTCGTCCAACGATGAAGACGTTATTTACAAAAACTCAACGTGCTATTCCTTGCGATGTAGCCCGGCGTATGACATGCAGTACGCCCAGCGGCTTGAAGCTTGCATGCAGCGTCGCTGACGCGACGTTGCCGCTCCGTCGACAGAGTTGTGCGGTTTTGTATGTAGGCTGCAAGCAACCGTACAGCAAGCGTACAATGACGAGTACGCGTCTATGCAGCTACGCTTCCGTGGACAGTAGGCCTTACTAAACATCCAGTACGTTTAGATGCATGCACATTCGCTGGACATGTAGCACTAACCAATTTTGTATGTAAATATTTTAATATTAAACCATCTCTCTTTTTTTCCAGGTGTTGAAGAGCCGGCAAGATGCCGGAGGAAGTGGCCAAAGAGGCCAAAGATGAAAAGAAGTCCAAGGAGTCGCCCCGGCGGCGGCCTGCGGGTAACACCGCCCATGTTAGAGTGGAGCTGCTTGACGGATCCACCATGACATTGGACGTTGAAGTGAGTATCCTTACTGTTTCTGCTTACCTGGTGCCTAAGGTCACATTTACCCCATCCGAAGTAGGTGTAAACGGGGTCAAAGATGGCAAAAGATGAAAAGAGGTCCAAGGAGTCGCCCCGGCGGCGGCCCGCGGGCAATGCCGCTCATTTTCTGGTGGAGCTGATTGAAGGATGGATCATGACATTGAACATTGAGGTCAATATCCACATTTATGGATATTTATATCCATATTTTATGGATAATGCAGTTGTCAAGTTATCGGCGCGCCGGCTCTTCGCGGTAGGTGGATTAGAGACTAAAGTGGTAGTAAAATACGAAAAGAAGTCAGGGAGTGGCTGAGACGGCGACAAGCGGGCAACATCTCCTATGTCCACGTGGAACTCCTCGATGGAACCACCCTGGCACTAGACATAGGACAATTCAATCCTTACTGCTTCTCGTTGCCTAGAACTCGAACCCCATAAGCAAAGTTATGACGCCTATATCCATAATGCAGCGGTTTTTAGGAGTTGTTTCTTTTAAGTAAGTGTAATCCCTTTTACCAAAGCTATAGAGCATTTCGAACAAAGCTATCGATCGAAGTCCAAGGAGCATTCCCACGTTTGGGTGAAACTACTCGACGGATCTATCATTAGTTATTGAAGTCCTTACTGCTTCTAATTGTCTGGTACTTCAACCCCCAGGCAAAGATATTACACCTGTTATGTAGCGTTATCATAGATTTTTAATTTACTTTTATTACTTTTCAGAGAAAAATCCGCGGCCACGAGCTCCTCGGCAAAGTCTGCGACAGTCTGAACCTCGTGGAGAAGGACTACTTCGGGCTGTTGTACTCTGACCGCGGCGATAACAGAGTGTGGATAGAACTTGACAAGCGCGTCTCCAAGATGCTTAAACGTAAGTAACAGATTCCCTATTACCGGTGGAGACATTATTTCATTGCTGTGAACTACCTTCGGGTGAATGTAAGGGTGGCAAGGGTGGTACGATACTAGGACTGGACGTGTCTGCACCACCACCTGTCTGCACCGGTCATATCTACTTGGCGCGTCGGAGGACCTTGCTCCTCGGAGATCGAGCTGGCAAACAGCGCTGAACGTGGATCCTATCATTATAACTCAAAACAAATAACATATATTTAGTTTTGCAAATCACGCTCGAGCCTTCGTGAACGCAAAAATACTACCTAAAAAAAAAAATACTATACTGTCTAGGTGTCTCCGTCGTTAGTTACGTCTGAGAGAACATCGTCATCATCAATGTTTGTGGACAATTATGCCGCAGCGTGCGATTTGACTTCGTCCACCAAGAACTTTAGATTTTAGACGATAATTATCCATAATAAATTTTCTCAAATTATTTGATTGTTCTTTATCTTAAAATAAACTATATATTTTCAGATGAGCCCTGGCAGGTGCGTTTCGCGGTGAAGTTCTACCCACCTGAGCCAGCCCAACTTCAAGAGGAGCTGACGAGATACCAACTCGTGCTTGCTGTAAGGAAAGACCTGCTCGAAGGTGAGGGTTTACTTCAAAGAATGTTGTTTTTTATAAGCACAGAAAGGATAGAAGCTAAAATATTTAAACAGTTTTTTGCGTGTTATGTTTCATCACTCGATTCACTAAAAACTAGTGCCTTCGCCAATTTTTGGGACTAGTTGCCAAGCGGCCTCTAAGCTCCCATGAGCCGTGGCAAAATCGCTGCCCCAATATTACAGGGTTCTCTATGTTACATTTTCAAGTTAGTTGAAATTCGACTTAAATGTCACTATGATAAAGTTCAAATTTCAGTTCGATAAAAGTGAAACATAGAACCCTGTAATATTGGGGCAGCGAAATGCCGGGACAACGCGAGGAAGAAGAGGTGATATCATGTTATCCCGAAATACCCCATCTTTTCCAGGTCGCCTACCATGCTCAACGGTGACGCACGCGCTCCTCGCCAGCTACCTCCTCCAATCAGAGATGGGCGATTTCGAAGAGTCTGAAGTAGGCGCCGGCCGCTGTAAGCAGCTGAAGCTAGCCCCGCCCTCCGCCTGCACTCCCGAACTTGAAGAGAAGGTGGTGGAACTGCATAAGACGCACCGGTAAGTACTTGTAGGACTCTCTTTCGCTAAAATTTCAGTTTATTCCGAATGTGTCTGCAGCTACTGTTTAGGAGAGTAGGCTTTTTCTCCACCACAACGCATGGTTTTCAACGTCCTCTTTTGCGAGACCATTGGCGGGCATGACACCTCTTGCAACGTTTAGCCTGCAGCCATGCACTGTACCTGTAGCAGGTACATACACTAGTGTACTAGGTAGACAAAGGTATCCAAGGATTTCATAGGATCGTCCCGATCTGAAAGTTCCCGTGTCAAAGGGATTTTTGCTTAAGAAACCAATATTTTTATAAACAAAATGTCTATAATGTGACTATTCTTATAATAGCACATCTATATTGATGTAGGATCGTGGCTAAATTCCAGTAGAACTCGTTGACCGCAAACATTTATTTCTTGCCGCTGTCGGGTTTGCGGTTTGATACTACTTTTACTTTAGGCTGCAATTTGATTTTAGAATGTAATATAATAGGGTATTTTACGTAGTTTCTTTTTTTTAAATCTGCAAATTCGCCTTCTAATCTGTTTTTTTAACAGAGGCCAGACCCCCGCGGAAGCTGAGCTCAACTACCTCGAGAACGCCAAGAAGCTGGCCATGTACGGAGTGGACCTTCACCCCGCCAAGGATTCCGAAAACGTTGACATTACTCTAGGAGTATGCTCCTCTGGTCTCCTGGTGCATAGAGAGAAGTAAGTACACAGAGTTTTGAATGATTCACGGTTATATTTATTTATACTTATTCAACATGACATGTCATGTGCATTACAAAAGATGTTAGTTACAGGTAGTTGGTACATGACACCCTGATAGGGCACAAAATGCTAACAGATAGATAGGTACATTAGGTACTTACAATTCTAGCGAAAATCAAAATAATTAATATAATTTAAAGCTAAGGTAGTTCATGCAAAGCAAAGGTATGTCAAAACAATATTAATTAAATTAAGAAGTATACAATGCGATGTCATAATCTGTTATTATAATTATTTTTTAATATTTACATAATCATATTCATTCCTACTATATTTAACTTAACGGATTTAGTTTATTTTAGGAGTTTGTTTCACTAGACTTATATTGACCGGGATATAGACCGTGATAAGTACACATACTTAAATAGACGCCAGGTTACACACTTAGACATTCGCATTTCTCCACCTGCTACCTAACTATTCAACGAAAGGGTGTAATGTAAGTTTGTAATCACATTATCCCTAGATGTGGGTACTTATACCAGAAAAAGATTATGATAATTCCGTGCGTATGTGTGTATAAAGCACAGGAAGACTAAGGAATACTAAACATTTTCAGTCATTTTCTAATGCAAGAAAGGCAGCCAAGTTTAAAAAAAAATCTTATGACTTTTGTGATGACATGGTCGCATTAAACCTTGGGTGTTAATATATCCTAGGTACTCAACTCACACAATATTGACACACAACAAGTGAAATCAGAGATTGTCCCAATTTGTCTAACCAATTGTACACACCAAAGGAGGATGATTGAATAGTAAACTGATCAATCGCACTGTTGTTTCAGTAGGTATCTGAGATCTGAAAAACAAGCTTTACTTCTTTATGAATCTATCAGACCCAATGGAACTAATATCTCAATAAAAAAAAATGAGCTGTTACGATTACTATAAATCTATTTTGTTTTCAGACTACGCATCAACCGCTTCGCGTGGCCGAAGATCCTGAAGATCAGCTACAAGCGGCACAACTTCTACGTGAAACTGAGGCCAGGAGAATTCGAACAATTTGAATCCACTGTCGGCTTCAAGCTGGTCAACCACAGGGCTGCCAAGAAGCTTTGGAAGACTTGTGTCGAACACCATACGTTCTTTAGGTAAGATTTAAAAACAAATACCATCATCACTAAGACCACCGATCCATCCATGGACATGGGCTCCATCCATGGACAGTTTAATAAGTACTACTACATGAAACAGGTCCGGAGAGTTTTGAACAGTTTGAATCCACTGTTGGCCTAAAACTTGTCAACAATCGGGTTGTCAAGAAACTTTGGAAAACTTGTGTTGAACACCACAGTCTTTGCTCTTTCTTGATTAGTCTAGATTTCTAAATAGAAGAAAATAATTTTATAAGTATTAATTTGAGGACTGGATCAGAGTTGAAACAATTTGATTCCATCGTCGTTTCGCCGTTCAAACTTGTCGAACACTTTGTTCTTTAAGGTCGTCCGTTTAAAACGAATCCTCAGCCAGGAGCTACTACCGAGTCTCGGTAATAATGTATTTACTATTATTGATTGTTTGTAGATTGATGTCTCCCGAGCCGCCACCGAAGGGAACTCTCTTCCCCCGGCTGGGTTCCAAGTACCGCTACAGCGGGCGCACGCTGTACCAGACGCACGGCGCGGCGCCGCAGCGCACGCAGCCCAACTTCGCGCGCACGCTCTCCTCCCGCCAGCTGTCCTCCCGGAGCATGGACGGTGAGTGCAGTACAAGTACCGCTACAGCGGGCGCACGCTGTACCAGACGCACGGCGCGGCGCCGCAGCGCACGCAGCCCAACTTCGCGCGCACGCTCTCCTCCCGCCAGCTGTCCTCCCGGAGCATGGACGGTGAGTGCAGTACAAGTACCGCTACAGCGGGCGCACGCTGTACCAGACGCACGGCGCGGCGCCGCAGCGCACGCAGCCCAACTTCGCGCGCACGCTCTCCTCCCGCCAGCTGTCCTCCCGGAGCATGGACGGTGAGTGCAGTACAAGTACCGCTACAGCGGGCGCACGCTGTACCAGACGCACGGCGCGGCGCCGCAGCGCACGCAGCCCAACTTCGCGCGCACGCTCTCCTCCCGCCAGCTGTCCTCCCGGAGCATGGACGGTGAGTGCAGTACAAGTACCGCTACAGCGGGCGCACGCTGTACCAGACGCACGGCGCGGCGCCGCAGCGCACGCAGCCCAACTTCGCGCGCACGCTCTCCTCCCGCCAGCTGTCCTCCCGGAGCATGGACGGTGAGTGCAGTACAAGTACCGCTACAGCGGGCGCACGCTGTACCAGACGCACGGCGCGGCGCCGCAGCGCACGCAGCCCAACTTCGCGCGCACGCTCTCCTCCCGCCAGCTGTCCTCCCGGAGCATGGACGGTGAGTGCAGTACAAGTACCGCTACAGCGGGCGCACGCTGTACCAGACGCACGGCGCGGCGCCGCAGCGCACGCAGCCCAACTTCGCGCGCACGCTCTCCTCCCGCCAGCTGTCCTCCCGGAGCATGGACGGTGAGTGCAGTACAAGTACCGCTACAGCGGGCGCACGCTGTACCAGACGCACGGCGCGGCGCCGCAGCGCACGCAGCCCAACTTCGCGCGCACGCTCTCCTCCCGCCAGCTGTCCTCCCGGAGCATGGACGGTGAGTGCAGTACAAGTACCGCTACAGCGGGCGCACGCTGTACCAGACGCACGGCGCGGCGCCGCAGCGCACGCAGCCCAACTTCGCGCGCACGCTCTCCTCCCGCCAGCTGTCCTCCCGGAGCATGGACGGTGAGTGCAGTACAAGTACCGCTACAGCGGGCGCACGCTGTACCAGACGCACGGCGCGGCGCCGCAGCGCACGCAGCCCAACTTCGCGCGCACGCTCTCCTCCCGCCAGCTGTCCTCCCGGAGCATGGACGGTGAGTGCAGTACAAGTACCGCTACAGCGGGCGCACGCTGTACCAGACGCACGGCGCGGCGCCGCAGCGCACGCAGCCCAACTTCGCGCGCACGCTCTCCTCCCGCCAGCTGTCCTCCCGGAGCATGGACGGTGAGTGCAGTACAAGTACCGCTACAGCGGGCGCACGCTGTACCAGACGCACGGCGCGGCGCCGCAGCGCACGCAGCCCAACTTCGCGCGCACGCTCTCCTCCCGCCAGCTGTCCTCCCGGAGCATGGACGGTGAGTGCAGTACAAGTACCGCTACAGCGGGCGCACGCTGTACCAGACGCACGGCGCGGCGCCGCAGCGCACGCAGCCCAACTTCGCGCGCACGCTCTCCTCCCGCCAGCTGTCCTCCCGGAGCATGGACGGTGAGTGCAGTACAAGTACCGCTACAGCGGGCGCACGCTGTACCAGACGCACGGCGCGGCGCCGCAGCGCACGCAGCCCAACTTCGCGCGCACGCTCTCCTCCCGCCAGCTGTCCTCCCGGAGCATGGACGGTGAGTGCAAGGCCTGACCACACCGGGTGCGTGTGCGTAGACGTGCACATGAGCGTTGTAATATACAGTTCCTTATGAGAGACGACACACCGCTTGCGTGACGTGCGCGTGCGCGGCTTCAACATTTTAGCGCACGCGCACGTGCACGTCTACGCACACGCAGCCTGTGTGGTCTGGCCTTTAACTGACAATTTTATAGCAAAATAAGAGTGCGTTTCGACCAGAGGCACAGTGTAAAAATGAACAATGGACCGACGCCTTTGATGTTTGCGTAAATGCCGACACCGTCCAAAAACACAGTAGGGTTAGGGTTGTCACAGACTTTTACACAACTGCCAAAGACTTATACTTGACTTACTGTAAGTCACGCTAGCCCTGTAAGTAGTACCGAACTACTAACAATGGCGATGTATGCTGCTCGGGTGCGCGCGACCCACCCCTCTCCCCTCGCACCCCGCACTATTGCCCTGTGTAGACGGCTTTGTCGAAAGACCGTATTATTTTATAGACTGTGCCAGAGGTGTGCGAGGATGAGTTGCGAGGATCCAATAGAATAACTTCATTCATTTTCCTCGCTCAGCGTGCAGTGATTCTATTGGTTTTTAAAAACACATCCCTCGCAACGTATCCAAGCACATCTCTGATCAAAACGCATCCTTACAGTGAAGCAATATTGAACTTTTGTCTAAACTAGAATCACTCGGTACGCTTAGGACTGTGTTACAGAATCTTTCGCTTGCTGGAACTCAACATTAACGTTGGCGGCAAAATCGAATAACTTTATTCTCTTTAACTATTGATTCTTGTAAGATGCTCCCCGACTAAAGCCAGTCAGTCCAAATGATGTTTAATATATCCAACGAAGGAAGAAAAACAATTTTTTGTTTGTTAAATACTTATTTTATGCAAAATTACTATTTTATTCTAGTTAAAAAAATGTATTCAATGTCAAAGTTGCAAGTCGTAACTTCGCCAGACCTGCAAGAAAACATTCTGTATACAGACTACCTATTCTCAGTACCCTGGGCTGTAGTTATAATATCGTAGATCTTAATAGTATAGAAAATTAGGTCAAAGACGCGTAGAATAATATAACTGCAAGACTATTAGAGCATCGTGCAGATAATGTAAACACTCAACAAAGTACCATTCCTTTTATTACACTCGGTTGCCAAATTGCAACACCTATTTATATCTGTACCTACGTATAATGCAATAATGTGTCGATCTGAAGAAAATGCCTATTAAGTATTAGCGCATAGCCTACAATAGGTGTCGCCAACGGCTGTTAGTCACCTAAAAAATTAACACTTGGGAGTTTGACACTGAAAACATAATTTGCGACTCAAAAAACTGGTGATTTCTTCTGCAGTTAGCTCTTCTTCTCAGAGGTTTGTCTACAAGATCGCCTATATTTAAAACATCGTCCTTAACAGCGTAAGCGTACCGCACTAGAGCCTCTTTTCGCTAAGAACAACACATACCTTTTAGTTTTTATGTCTGATGAATAAGATTCATAATCGTATATTTTCATATGTCCGTTCAATAGCGTAAATCAATGCATCATTACCGCAAATTCGTTTATTACATCATACTGTAAACAATGTAAACGGATTTTGTAAATAAGTAGTCATTTGTTCTGAGAAACGCTTCTGTGGCTGTCTGTTTACATTACAGTCTAGTTATATTGTTGCGTTTAAAAAAATAGTTTAGGAATGGCGTTATGCAACTATTTGAAGGGAACAGTTACAGCCAAAATAAAAATAATACTAATTTTTACACAAATATTATGTGTTAGGAAGGTACTTGAGGCAAATAACTATAACATGTAGTACTTTGTTATAAATAAAACAAACACCGAAAACTGATTTTTTTTTCCGACGGAATTTGAATCTGCATCACCTTCGATCCTTTTATTTGTCTCTTAAAGGGCTTAACAACAGGACTCGTGAGAGTTTAACATATTACCTCTTGATCGCGAGGCAATAACATAGGCAATGGGAATCATACCATATTTGTGACAATCTTTTACTATAACGAGATATACTCGTAGTCTCTCGGAATCTGGCAGGAGCTCGTAAAAAATTCACGCAATTATCAATAGACGTTGCGTCGTCACACGTCACGAGTAATATAAGCTACCACATCATTATCATCATCATCCTGCTAGGCCTTGTTCCCATTTACTTGGGGTCGGCCTTCCCTGTTCTTTTCCTCCATTCTGCAAGATTGAGTGCAATGTCGGCGTCTATATTAAAGTCTTTCAGGTCTCGCTGAACCGTCGTCAGCCAGGTGGCGGTTGGTCTTCCACTTCCTCGCTTCGTCGTTGGAATAATGAGCGCTACCTTAACCATGTAGTCTACTGGACGCCTCTGTACATGACCGTACCACCTCAGACGTTTTACCACATCCACCACATCATTATAATTAGACAAATGATATCATCCTGCTTTCCCCGAAACTGTGTCATGACAGCACGCGACCTTGTGCATGGGTCACCAGTGACGTTTGATGTTTGCGATAAGAGAATTTTAGCACTAACGTTTATTACTCATACTAATTGTCACCTTGCCAGCCAGATGCATTATAGGACGGCGTTATGCGAGAATGAGCATATATTTAACTTTTTTTTAGCTTTTTATAGACAATTTGTCTGCTAATTAATTGGAATTTTCTGAAACATTTTTTCTTAGATGTGCAGAAAAGGACATTCTATCTATTTTTGTACTCTATATTTCTAAAGTTGTATAAACTATCAGATACGTTTTATGTGGTAATAACACTAATATAACCGTGATAATTGAAACGGAAATAGCTCATGATCATCATCTTTAAAAGTTCCATAATTGCCCATAATTCCGATTGTTAAACCTATAAAAATTTTACTACTGTCTAAAACCTAGTAGTTAAGGTAACTTTCAGGATAGATCAGGTTACACTGACAATGTTACTCAGCTTACACTGTCTACACTGATAATACTTAAATCTTTTCTCCACAAAATGCCTCAACATTCTTGGTTCTCTCTCGCGCCACGCGCTCCAAACATCAGAGCACTATAGTGAAGTAGGCGATATTAATAACATTATTTACTCAACCGGCGTTACGCGTAACGTACACAGTCCGGCCCAGACTCTCGCCAGTGTATTGTCGGTCAGTGAAAAATACCTAATCATAGATCACAGTGAAAGTGGAAAAGTGTAAAAATGGTTTTCATGGATTGCTGTCGGGCGCGTTAGTATTTTATTATTATTATTAGCCTAATGGTATAACGTAGCGTGTGGCTTCCAAGCCGAAAGACGTGGGTTCGAACCTCAGCTCAAAGCGATGAATTTGTTGAAAATTTAAAATTAATATATTTAAAAAAACCGGCCAAGTGCGAGGTGGACTCGCGCATGAAGGGTTCCGTATACCATTACGCAAAAAACGGCAAAAACACATTTGTTGTATGGGAGCCTCACTTAAATATTTATTTTATTCTGTTTTTAGTATTCGTTGTTGTAAAATTTCAACTGTCTATCACTGTTCATGAGATACAGCCTGGTGACAGACAGACAGACGGACGGACAGCGGAGTCTTAGTGATAGGGTCCCGTTTTTACCCTTTGGGTACGGAACCCTAAAAAAGAAAATCAGTGAAAAAACAATATATCTTGAGGAATCCCAATAAGACTTAGTATTCCCTCCGGATCACATAACGGTAATTGCGTTCGTAAGAACCTTGGTGCCAGCTTTAATCTTGTGATAAGGTTGTCCAGCGGACCCTAGGCTCCCTTACTTTAGGAAACAGCCGAAACAACGCTGAGAAGATGACGTCCTATCATATTTGACCGAGCGAAGCGAAGCGTCTTCGTTTCAACTTTCAAAATGCTTTAGCATGTCCGGCTATTCTCTTCTACAAGTCGCATAAAAAAACCTCTACACCTCGTGAAATGTTGCGAGCATGTTAGACAATTGTTTTTTTGTTTGGCAGTTTTTAGTTTTTTTTTTTCAAAATGGCGGAGCTATGAGAGTTCGCGAGGTTTACAGCTCACAGCTACTAGTTGTGGAACCGCAATTAAGCTATCGTCCATAACTATATCTAGAAAATAAACAAGGGTATATTAATAAGCTATTAAATAACTTTGTTTATTTTAAGCGTAATTGCCTCTCATTGCCGTGAACCCATTAACTAGATAGCCGTTATGTTTATACTAGTCGAGTGGTTAAAATATCACAGCTGGAAATGATTGTGTTATTTTAAACTTGTAGTTGTTTTTTAGGTACTTTTATTTATGATCATAACTACTTACTACTTATAAGTCTAAGAATAACAGAGGGCCAAAAGGGGTTGCGCTTTAAGCCGGCATTTCCTAAAAAGTACATACCTACCTACCATGAGTTGGCATTTTACATTTACGCTGCGACTGCGTGAACTCGATCGAATTCCCTCGCGATCGCACCAATACATCAGTGCGAGCAAGATAAACTCTGATCTAGTTCACGCAGTCACTAGCGTAAACGTCAGATATCAACTCATGGTAGCCGTATTGTATAAGAGGAATGTAGCAAAAGTCGAGTCCAAACTACTGGGCCAATTTTGATGAATGAGGTGTCAATGGATTCATTTTTGTGACGTTGACACACTACGTTTTTAAACGACTTCCAAAAGGGAGAACGTTCTCTAAGAAAAAAATAAGATACATACATAAATGAATAATCAAAGCATATTTACAATTCACCATTTCATTTACTTCTCTTAGTATAGAAAAAAAAAAATGTAATTCTGGAAGAGCGAGGTCTCCTGATAAAGGTACTTCATACCTTATAGGAGGACTCGACCACTATGTATTTACCAACTAAGATTAAAATGAAATAAATGATTATCTTATCTTATCTTATCACCAAGGACATAGATGGTAGGATCCTATAGATGAGCTATACCCGTGCGTCCGTGAGGGACAGAATATACGCAATGCGACAAAATGGTTGGTGAGGTTATTTGTTGCCCACCATAAACCGTACTAAATTTACGGTAGGGAGTAAAAAAAGTGAGACTGTGGCAAGGACAATCAATAATAGCGCTTTCTCTGCTACTCCTACTGAAAGATACATAAGACTATCCCGTTCTGTCACTTCTGTCAGTTCCCCCCACCACTCATGCCCAAAGATTCATGACATGACCAAGGAGGAGTTTTGGCCGTAGGGTGTCAAGTTCCGACGGTTCCGCGGCCGGCTCCCTGACACTGCGGGGTTCCGAAATGCATCGTATATTTTATAATAATATGTATGTTTGACATGTTTTTGTTTACACATACTTATATGACGATCCTTATTGGGAGAGAAAATTATTTTAATTTATTTAAACTTTATTGCACAAGCAAAGAAAAATGTACAAATGGCGGACTTAATGCCAAAAGGCATTCTCTACCAGTCAACCATTAGGTCAAACAGAGACATAAATGTTGGTGCAGGATAGATTCATAAATTATAACGAGAAATAGAACAAAGAAAAAAGTCAAATATTATGTATATATATATAAACATAATAAATAAAATAAATAATAAAATAAAAAGCTTTTATTTCAGGCATTTACTCATATTGCGTACAAAATTAAATACTACTTAAGAACTAATTGACACTGTAAAGGGGTGCCAGTCATGTTAAAAATAAGTCTAAATCTAGTTCAGCCATTTTCTGTTCTGATCCATGTGAACAGAAATCCAGCGCTTAAACACCGGACTCCTTATATCGTCAGAAACAGCCACAAGTACTTTGTTGTCGGAACAGCGCAGTCTCCTCCAGAACGAGGCAACGCGGGATCTAATTACGATTAACGTAAATAATAACGTAAACTAACAAAATTATGATTAAATACTAATACTTATATGATATACAAAAGATAAAGTAATACATATTAGTACATACAAGATAGAGAACATTATTTAAATTCTTACCTCTTATTCTTTTAATTATTTTAATTTATTTTATATTTTTTAGTATGTAATGTTTGACGATCATGATAAGAAGATAATTTTTATCCTGAAATAAATAAATCTAAATCTATGCTCATTTTAAAGTAAAGGCCAATAGTTGATTTCATTCGAATCTTCTGTCTATGTACTAGATTTCTATTACATCTCCATGGATAAATTTAGATGTTTGTGGTATGCAATATTATTTCAACCACGCTGCCGATCTCATTGAGTTATTACCTTCGCCAATCGTAGTGCAATGTGGAATTTTCTATGATTCATTATTTATTTATTTAATCGTATGGCATTATGTTAATATATACAGATACAGAGAAATCATAAATCTAACTCCAGAGAATTAATCCACTTGATAGCTTCGTCGTTCAGTTTTATCAGGTCTTTCGGGGGGCCTCCAGTATATCGAGTAGATGGGCACTCTTGGAAAATATGTCGGATACTCTGTTCGTCGGCACCACAGTGACATGCAGGAGACTCCACCCACCCGCAACGATATTTATATAGGGCACAGCGACCGTGGCCGGTGCGCAATCTATTAAGGTTACACCATGTCCGCCTCGGCAGCTCAAATCCATCTATTTTCTTACCCGGAACAATCCCCGATCCAAACTTTCCAGCCATGATTCATTCATAGATGTAAATAAGGTAAACGTCCCAATGGATAACACTTTCAGATGGAAGATAAAGCGTTTGATTATAAAAAATACCAAATTATTAATTTTTTCGTATATTCGAAAGTGAAAGTATGTGAAACGATTTAATCCGAATCGTTTAAGATCTGTAAAAATGGCAAATCTCTATGTATGAAAAGTGTCCATCAAAAAACAGTAATTAGGCGGCGCCACCATACACCGAAATACTACCAAAAACAACCTACGTAATTTGGTCGGGTTATTTGTTGCCTTATATGGTTCATGTTATACTCATGTCCCAGAGCCTAACTAGCGCCACCGGAGAGATTAGGAACTATTATTTAAAGCTGAAAGCGGTCACTTTTGCAACAATTCTGTCATAAGAGATTGGCATCCTTTCTATAGCATCCATACCTTAGATGGTATCTAAATAGTAGGTCATAGACTACAGACATACATCTGTCAATTGGTATGCTTTCCTAAAGCGGCCTTTGTAGTAAGTTATTGGCAGTTATTGCACCTACTGCGGGAATATGGGAGTGACATTTGACTAAAAACTGATACAGCCATCGCATTCTTATTTTTAGTATAATTTTTTATTTATTTATTGTAAACTGATCGGCGATTGGCCCTAGTCACACCTGATGGAAACTGGAAAGTGAAGACAGGACCTAAGATGGAGCTCACCGGTTCGGTAACAGCCTATTCACTCTTGTTTTAAAGTGACCGAGGTCATATTGATCAGGGAATACAGATGGCGGGAGCGCATTCCGTTCCTTAGCCGTCCGTGCCAAAAAGGAGGCATAACGTTTCGTCCGAACAAATTGAACGTGGACCACGAACGGGTGCATTCGCTCCCCGCGCCTGGACGTCCGATGATAGAAAGGGGGAGGTGGGATCAGGTCATTTGTTTACACAGAAGTGTAATAGTGTGGTGTATAGTTTTGTTTGGCCACACAGAAGTGTAATTTAGTTTGGTTAGTCACTCAGCAAAACTAAAACATCTCTTACAATATACTCAGTATACTGTATGATTATGATTGGATTCCTAGTGCATTAAATTTAGACATTTGTGGTCTGCAATATTATCACAACTGGGCCACGCTGCCAATTTCAATGAGTTATTACTTTCGCCGATCGCTTGTGCAATATGGAATGCGATATTCTATTGAGATAACTTGGACGATTCATTCATTGATGTAAATATATTTTATTTAAATTAGTGGCACTTTAGGGACTACGTTTTTAACGGTTTAAAGTATAATTAGAATAACATAGAGCATTTGTAAAGTGACTAGAGCTTCTGAGGATGCAGTCATGATGCTTGACAGTGAGGAATCGGCATATCACAAAAACATTACACAGCTGAAGATGCAAGCGTCCATATACTGCGATGTCCGCTTATCATCAGAAGGTCGTATGCTTGTTTGCCGCTGTTTTCACAGAGTACCGCGAAAAGCGCGGTTGGACATCACGACATCATTTCCAGGCATCGATCTCGGATATTCTTCCTAGCTTATAAAAATCTTTATCTTAATCTAAAACTTCTATCTCTTTCTATTCCAGCGCTGGCTGCCGAAGAGAAAGCGAACACGCTGCCACCAGAGGCGGCGAAGAGACACACCATGCCGCCGCAGCCGGCGCCGCGGCCCCCGGCTAAGGACAAGGTAGAGTGAACCTTCGGTTATGGTGTTAAGGTTTAATTTTACCTTATTGTTTTCAAGTAAATGTTTTAGACACAGTGAGAGCATTTCAATGCTAAAGATCTTTCTGTCGTTGATATAAGGTTCTATTTCATCTGGCATGTTGTCTAAGAACGTTAAAATTTGAAGTTTGAAAAGTGACAATTTTGGCCCAGGAAGTGAATTTTTGTTTCAACATTGGCAAGAAATCATAATACATAAAGTGTGATAGAAAGATTCACCGAGGGTCGGGTGAACATCGATAGCTCAGTTGAACAGAGCGATCGGAACGGTGTATTGAAAGGTCGCAAGTTCGAATCTTGCTCGTCTCGGTGAATTTTTCCATTTTACTTTTATTTAAAATTTAAGAAAGACCATAATGTCAATAATACGTAACAATGTAAATTGTAGTCACATAATAATTTGATTTTAGTATTATAATCTCATGGTATTTACGAGATATGCATGAGACAGCTACTTAGGGAGGACAAATGTCATTCACTGTCATTTTTAATGCAGCTATTTCAAGAATGACAGGGTTTTCCCTACATTTGGTGTAATCGTGTCACTAAATCATTACACAGTAGTTTCAAAAAAAAAACTAAGCAATTGATCGGATGTCAACGACGTCAGAAAAACTTAATTTTTAATATTTTTTTCTGTATAGAATGTTTAAAATAGAAATCAGTAAAATCACTTACTATAGTATTTTTCAAACGCTGATAAAGGTGCAATACGTGTTTTTAAATGAATTATATTACAATTTTACGAGATTTGGCGTTTTTAAGTTATAAATTGTATAGAGATGACATCTATCAGCGTACGCTTCCTGTTTGAAAAATACTATAGATTTATTTGACTGTAGGGTAAACTTGCATTCTTCGGTGACACGCCTAATTCGGTGATACAAGTTTTGAAGCATGACGCCCAGGAAAGCTAGTGAATTAGGGCCTTTTAAATGGGACCTCACGGCTTCACGGCTTCGACGGCTTTGCCGTGAGGCCCATTTAAAAGGCCCTAATTCACTAAACTCTGATTTGTAATTAGATTACAAAAACTAACCTCACTTTTTCTCTTTTCCGTATGTTTTAAGAAACTAAACAAAGCTAAAAGGATACATCTGTATTTATTTTAAATGCTAGAGTATGCAAAAGGGAAATTTGAGTTTACTTCTTTACAAATTTTCCATTATTACGAAAGAAAAAGGATCTGAGTGAGATTAGTTTTTTGGAATCTAATTACAAATCAGAGTATAGCTGTCCTGGGTGTTGTGACTAGCCATATGCTCTATCCATAAATATAAAGCAATTAAATACTAAGAAGCCTTAGATTCAAAATAAAATTAGTTTTTTTATAATATTCATTTGGGCTAATGTCGATTTATTTGATTTTATCTTTCTCTAGGGCTTTGACAAAACATTACAATATAAATACAATTGTATTAAAGTAAAAACAATAAGAAAACTATTAGACAAAATCTTAGAAAATAATATCAACTTTTGAAAACAACGCCATCTGTGGGCCGAGTGAGAAATTCAGTGCATTATGATGTACGTATAAAAGTATTGGTCGTCGAAACATTATCAACGAGCTGTTTAACGTTCAAGTGGTTGCGCGAGAGGGGTCATAGATGGCTCTGATTAAGGTGGTCAATTAAAAACAAATCTTATGTATGAGGAATAAGGGTTACTCGAAAGATACGTTGTTACGACTTTTGTTCTGAGAAATCGAATGTCCGCGCAGGTGCATGTTGTCCGACTTATGTTATCAAACAAAAATGAGACTTAACTAAAGGAAGTACAGACTATTTTATGAAAAATTTGCAATCTTAAAATTCTGAGAATTTGTAACTCGGACAAATTTTCTTAGAACCGTGTCCGAGTTAATGATGAAGCGCAGGTGTTTTTGTCCGAGTTAGTTGTCCGACTTAGGGATGAATTTCGGCACAGAAAAATAAACTTTAATTGCAAAACATAATGGCTATACGGAAGTACTTTGTTTTAAGACTTTTTAAATATTATGTCAGGACGAAATCATATAAAAGGGAGTAGGCAAGGATCAGAATTCAGTTTTACTTTGTGCTTCAGGACCGACAATTGACTCTGGTTTAATAGTGTTGGAAAAATTACTGGTGGGTGGAAAATCTCTGTTCATTTTTCTAAGTGTTTGACTTTATTTAGGACAAGACTTAGTCCTTGACCTGATGAAGTTAGCCTTTGGAAATTGTGTCTTTGTTTGGCTTTGCGGAAACTATGTTTGTTTTCGTAATGGATAAACTTTGATACTATCGAGCAGTGTGTTTCCACTTTTGCTATTAATTTTAACAGGAGTTTTGTAATGAAGGTTTAACGTCTAGTGAAAGCTCTGCCCACAATATCTATTATTTGGTTTTACTGAGGACAAACGTCTTCAACAAGGCTAAGTTTAGAAGATGTGTTATTTTTCGGACGAATGGGGTCTATGAACTCATATCGTTTGGACTTAATGCATCCGAGCTGAGTATTTCATTATCATTTTATGCCTTCATAAAATAATAATCTAATTAAATTGTTTTGATTAAATATTTGCGTTATGATTGTTTGTTTTAAATGTAAAATATAATGTCTATATGACATAATTTATAAAGTAATAAAAATTATTTGTTTGAAAATAATATCAAATAACTCCTACTTGTTTTTCATATGATTTAAAGCCAGATCAGTGTCTAGACAGACAGTAGTCTAGCCTTTCACTTGCTATCCAAAACGGTGACAAACGGCAAATGGAAGGAGGTCTTTCCTTTTTACCAAGATGAGGGTGTACTTGGCGCTTTCTCTTTACCAACATAGAAAGCGAAATATCTCTCCCTCCCTGGTCTCCAATGCCCAACTGTTAGACTAAAGCGAGGGCATCACGTGCGTGCCATTGAGTGTAAACTCTGCTCGTTTGAAACCTACAGTATTTGGAGATCTTGTATTTTAAATATATTTATATGTGCCATTTATAGACATAATAGGGACCTAATCTATCCAAGTGCTGTCCCTGCCTCTGTGCAACCCGCCTTGGAGGGGATTAATAACACAGGCCGTTTAGCTTTGATGTATCAACTTGGCCGGTTGAACGATTAGCTCTCTAATTAGGGAAATCACTTGCGTGTTTTTCAAAGTACTAGGTCTATGGTAAGTATGATCTGTGCTTTGATTACACTAGAATAGGCCATTGTATTAGGAATAGGGTAGCTTCTCACTCACCATTTGTTAGGAGTTAGGGTCTCTTTTAATGCTTGATCTAAAAATCTGACATATATATTTTTCTTCATTATCCTGAAAAGCGTACGTGTAATAGGCAAGGGGTTTAATTGCCTAGAAATTCCTATTTTATAATGTATCTGCGTAAAAAGGTATTGTTGTATATAAAATCTTATACTATTTGGTTTTATTTTGCTAAAATTTCTAGTGTTCTGAGGTAGAAGCGAGGTACTAAATATTTCATTCTGGTCTCCAAGGTATATACAAAATAAATTCCTAAAATATCAAGCTGGGTTTAGGTATACATGCCGTTCTGGAATAGAAGAATGGTTTGTTTTAGGGATCCCTTGGCAGGCAAGAGCAGTCCAATGGGAGGAGTCAAGAGTGGAATAATGCTCGACTTGATATTTCTGTTTCATAAAAATATAGTAAATAACCGTAGTACTTCGTTTGTGCATCAGAAAGGCTAGAAAGAGTCTATACTTTCAGTTCTGGGAAGTGGGAAAAGGGATTAGTATCCCTAGCTTTTGAACATAAAAAAAAGAAGTAATTTTGAATGACTGATGATACTTGGCGCTTCTTTCATCAGATCATCTAGGAATGCTTAGGTTGCGAAGCGTTGGTCTTAGCCCGTCTGGCTACAATGTTAGGATAGGTGACCCGATTGATGTTTTGGATTGGGATAAGGCTTTCTGACCCGCATCGAGCATGCAAAGCAGTACGTGTGAACTCACACATCGTTTAGAAGGTGATAGTATAATTATAACTTTTCCTAAAAAGCTAGGGTGTAAATGGGCTTATCCCGGGAGTGCTGCTTCGTATGTTATCCCGAAGGCTTAATAGGCGTAGCGGGACTTCACCAAAAACATTTTTAAACTCATTTTACTAACAACATTTTTAACCTCATACTAACCATGTATGCTGCAATTACCTAAATAACATTATATGTGGTAGGCCTTTAACAACATTTACATTACATGAATGGATTTAACAAAATTGTAATATTATTTTCATCGCTACGCTCGGGATTCTATTTTAGAATACCTCGGTACGCTCAGCACTCAATTATGGAATTATTTGCTTAGTTCAGGATTCGATGTACAGCTTCGCCGTAAGTGCGTCGTTTTGCTCCCTTGTGACTCGTTTTACTATTTCTACTCTTGTAACTATTAAAATATTCTTTAGTGTCATAATAAAATATATCTTCAGTACCATAAATATTTATTCCTTAAAATAAGGGTCCAAAATATAGTTGTTACTCATTAAAGAATCTAGGGTTCCGCGGTTCACTTCGAGGGGTTCTAATGCTAGACTAGACGATCACATGGCCAAATTCTAGGGGTAAATTCTTAAGAGGTGTTTAGCATAAGAGTAGTTTTAATAGTATTAGTTGGGGTGGTGACATTTTGGTTCCGTGACCAAGGGATCTAAAAAGTAGCCGTCGGCTACATTTTGTTGGCGTGAAACGGAGTGTGTACACTATATTTTGGACTTTTAAAAGAAAATAACTGACCTTTTGGAGATAAAAAGACAAATTTTGAGTTCATTATTTAATAACTAAGGCTTTAAATACATTGCTTCAGCTTTCAGTCTTGGTTCAGGGTAATGTTCTTAGAGATACTGCTGCCTGGAAGGTACCCATTTTTCATCTTTTATATTCTTTCATCACTTAGTCATGTTAGGAATTTTTAGGAGCAACCTTCATTTTTGTAACTGCTAGTGTATCTTGTATCTGAGAAATAAAAATAGACACATTAGTTAAATAACATTGCCTTATTAAATAGGAAATTTACTAGTAGGTTAACACTTAAGATGAGATGAGACAGGATAGCTTATAACAATGTCATGTAAGAGTACTTCAGTTTAGATAATGGGGGGTGAACCTTATTACATTAGCCACAAAACCGAAGTGTATTAAACTGATGATGATGAGCAGTGGGGTATAAAACACTTCAAAATTACAAGTAGTCTAAAGGAATGGGGGTGAAGTCTAACTTTTCTATTAATAACAACGCAAATGTGACACTACATTTGACAAATAGAAAGCTAGTAGTGTGCAGGTTACAGCAGTTAAGATGAAATTAGCTAGGGGTACAGGGGAGACATTCACATTGGGTTCCTTGTCGTTAGGTGACTTATTGGTATTTCACTTTCATGGCCATCAGTATTTTATGAATGTACAGTACATATTCAATATGATCGAGTAGAATTAGACTTTAAGGTACCTGACGTTAGGCCTGCAACATATAAAGCAATCTTTCTTGTTGTATCCAGTATAAAAAGCAGCCTTTCTTCATAATTATACTAGAGACAGACATTTAAATACGGGCGTTTTTTTCTTGATTTTCTGCTTTATGATCATTTTAACCTCTAACACTGCATTTTCCAATAATTATTGTTGTATTTCATCCATAATTCGCGGCAAAATCCTTTTGTAGATTCATGTGAGTGATATTTCAATCTGTAAATAAGAATTTTCATTGAAAGATTCGACACAACGTACATAATTTTCACAAGATTGTTCATGCGGCATTACTGGAACAAAACAATATTTAAGGGCTAAAGTATAATACTAACTTGTTCTTTGAAATTAGTTACATTCCAAACATTTGTTTTATTTGACTTGGAATCACATATCGCCAGTTCACATTTTATGCGAACGTCCATGTTTTGTTTTGAAAGAAAACGTTTTGCGGATGGATGGTACCATTGGTACATATCACAGATATACTCTGACACGGCGACTTTGTCAGTAGAGGAAGGCGGCTGATTTGAAAAATATAGGCGCAAGATTGACAAGTTAGGTTCGTTTTATTATAGCAAGACATCAAAAATTTATGCGTTTATCTCGTTACGTTGGTAGTATGAATTTAGTATAACTAGATATGAGACTTAGAGGGAGAGGGGAGATGACCGAGCGGGGTGGTCTTGCGTCTTTTGATAGGAGTAGCAGGGATAGCGCAATCATTGCGTATGTTCTGTGAATGGGTTGAGTTTATCTCGTTAACTTGGTAGTTAGATGATTTTTACAAATGCGATTTTTTTTGGGTTCCGTACCAGGGGGTGCAAAGGAAGCCTTTGTGGTGCGACTCTGTCAGTCTGTTTGTCACATTGCTAAATATCTCGAGAACTAATTAAGCTATCGATTTATTTTATTTTATTGCTATTTAAGTAGGGTGGTATGAAGGAATTGTTGGTAAAATATAAGCACGAAATGGAGGAAAAAGGAGGGTTTTGTGGTTTGAAAAATAAAACAAACATCATTGTGTACCTACATTCATTAACAACAAAACTTATTTTTTTATATATATGGACAATATTCATTGGGGTATCTGAAACAAAAAGAAAGAAACTCATTAACGGTTACATTTAAATCATCCATTTGAGGGGGTACAGCATCATTTTGAATACTATTTTAATCTAGGTAATTATTAAGCAGATCCACAGGAAATATTAAGTTTCATCTAGAACAAAACTATTTTTCAAAACTTTAGAGAAGTTTGAGAACCTTTGTCTTACAGGTTGTATTTCCATAAGTTTAGATCACGAATAAGCTAGGAAATAAGTTTAGTTAGTAAACAGAATTAGAATAGGGAGGATATGTAAGCCTAAAGACATTTTCATCTTTTCACTCTTTCATCGGGAACTCTCAGTTTAGGTTTTTTGAAATATTTGTGTCAGATGTAAGCCATAAGTTTTTAAGCATAAAATAAGTTTTGTATTTATATAGTAAGATAAAATACCTGTCTTAAGTGGGAATAGTCAGTAGATGTACAGTGAAGGCGGGTATGTTGACACTGCGGAGGAATGTCAGTTCTTCAAAAAATGCTGGAAACAGAAAAAAAAGAAAGTTAGCTAATAGGGTATATTTAAGAAAACCTATTTATAAGTTTAATTTAAAGTATTTATTATTATTATTTACTATAAGTACTTAGGGTCTTCACAATTAAGAAAAAGGAAATTTAGAATATTTTTGCTTTACGGGGCAAATTTCTATTAATTAGGACACAAATAGGTTAGATTCAGATTAACAGGATTAAAACTAGGTTAGTGAATAGAATTAAAATAATATGTATAACGCTAGGAATGTTCTTTCTAGGGAACCTCTCCACTTATTCCTTAGGGTTTTGAAATAAGTGTCAGTCTTTGAAAACAATTAATTTTTAAACATAGTATGGTCAAACCTAGGGGTAACTGTCAACTAGTAGTATGGGGTTGTACTTACTTTATTTATTTATTTATTATTATTTCTTTTCAAGACAACAAATGGTCCAATGAGTGTTGAATGTTTCTTCAAAATACACTAGTATCTTCATAATATAGAGCCAATTTATTTTGTTCTGGTAAACAGTTTATGCTTATCGGGTACCCGGGGATCATATCAGCAGAGTTGTTAGCTTGCTGTAAAAAACAAAAAAAAAACAGGTTGTAAGCTTAATTTTCTTCATTTCTGTTATATTAGATAGACAGCTAAAACTAAAAACAAACAAAAATGTTTTAAATACTGATCTTAACTTTGGTTGTTTTCTGTTTTAAAACATACAACAGTAGATGTGAGCATTATATATAGAATTTTAACAACCGAGCAAAGTAGGTACTTATTATTTAACAAGAAACCTTAATGCTAGTCTGTAAGGGACAGGAATCATTGGTCAGTAGATTTCATGATAGATAGTTCAATTTGCGATCAATTATTTTGTGCTAAAGTAGCTTTAACACCTTATAAAAGACATTTTTATCTCACAAAAAAAAAATTAATAGAACCTTACCTTGTTTGTGTAATAAATTTTCCAAGTTTAAAACTCAGTTCATGCATAATAACGATATGTAGGCCTGTTAAACATCCTTTATAGACTGATCGTACGCTGGGTCATAGTAAAAAAGCACTAGATTCATTCATAGTTGACGAGAAAAGAGGGAACATTGGCCATATAATATTTCCGAGTTCCCACATCATTTTGTTTTCTACAGATTTTATGATAGGTTATATTGCGAAAATCATAAGAGCCCTCTCGGAGGCAATCTTTGCTTTGCATTCTGGTTTTCAAATTAGGTCCATCTGGACAATTGTAGTCGCTAATCACTCACGAAACAACGTCACATCGTAAAGAGACGCAACGACTTCCATTACAAAAATGGCGTCTTCAGTTTTGTTCTCAGCGGTTGTCGAATGTTTAGGTATTTTAACAGTATAACGCCGGTAACTGATAACTGGAATAGGTAACTGTTCTGAATAATAAATAAGAAAAAATGAACGTCGTTTCAAGAAGAAAATAAATAGGTATTTAAACAATTGACAGTAGCGAAGGTTGCCATAGACAAATCAAGTTAAGCAGGTGTTAAACGTTTCGATTCAGTTTAGAGGTTTGGTTGTGGATTTGAAGCTATTAAATTGATTAGTTAAATTTTCCCATTGTATAATGCATCTTTATCTTTAAATTAATATGACGTGCAATTTTAAGGTCTAAATAATAATTTATTTTACTACGCCATCTATTAGAAACTTACTTAACTAAGTCCGATACACTACATTCATAGACAAACAAACTATACCCGACTCAATTGCGTGGGTTGTGTTTGGTGTGTTACAGGGGATGTTGGAGCGTGTTTTTGATTTCGTCACATTATACTCACGGGCGCTCGCGCACCTCTAGAAAAGAATATTGTCTATGCGAAAAAGCGGGTTTACACTGTCGTTTTCATACAGTATTGAAACTAATTAATGAATCAATTACTAATTATTTCTTCATAAAAAACGGATAAGATCAATCTTTAAAAAAAAAGACCAATTTGAAAATTATCTCAAGTAAATAATTTCTATATGATATTTTGTTCGTGTATTATATTATAGATGTCATAGTCTTGGGTTTTTGCGATAACCTGGCGGTAAGTTTATTTGGTTTCAATTTTGACAGTTCAGTTTGATATTTAATTTGCAAAATAAACAAAGTGAATTTACGGATACAAGATTGTTTTAGTGAAAAAGTGTAGTGGTATTTGATTCAAATTACGATAAAATAATTTATGATTATTATTGTGCGCGAGTGACAAAAATTAGTGTACAGTAAAGTGTGTGTGTAAAGTAGTGTAGTACTTTCAAAATCATGGCAGAGGCTTTATTCATCAACAACATTGAAATCTGTGGAATTGCCGAAAGTGACACAAAGACGTGCTAGTGCTACAGCTGATTAAGGCGTTCACGCAGCTGCTGGACTTGAACCAGGCACCCATCAGATCAGACTGCGTGTTAGGATCAACGCTTCAATCACGGTTTCCCTGCGCGACAGTAAACACGACGAATGATGTGCAGTTGCTTCATTAAAAGCTCGAGACTTAAATGGAGAAGGAGAGAGCAAGGTGTTCTTTAGATAATCATTGGCACTCACAACATCATAACTACTATGAATGATTAATAAAACAATCAAGGAAACCTCTTTGCAAGTATGTTTAAAGTCAAGATAAACAGGTGATTGCACGAGCCAAGGACGGAGAGAGAAGAATCTTTTAGGTACGCACTGAAGGTGATTTGGGCAAATTCACATCACACATGGAACTTTGGAAAACTTAGTATGTATTCTTTTCTTCTTTTGCATCCTTTGTTTTCAAAGAATTGCAGAATAAACCATTTATATGTATGAAATTATTTATATACAGTGGATTTCATTTATTACCAACTTGGTTGTAGTGATTATTCGGCCCATGAATTAAAAGCATACTTTAGTGCTGGATTTATGTGAATATAGCAACTTCGGGAGTAGCAACAGTACTTTTAATAAACCATATTTGTAACAAGTTCTCAGAAGTCCCATGCACATATTGCGATCAGAGTTATCAAAATCGGAGAGCTTTACTTTCTTAACTTCATTCATTTACCTACATCGACAGATGATTAGCAACTGTTGTGACTTTTGTTTATAGGTGGATAAACGGTAGTTCAGAACGTACTTACGTTTTGGATTTAAAGTTATACATATGTCTTTATCTCTTTACATTTGCCTATAACACGCGAGTACAACTTTTGATAAGTCCAAACCAATTTCCAGGTTATGTTAGTATATAAAATATATTATCACTTGTCCACATAATATGAAATATAATACTTAATTGGTGTTTAGATCTCTGAAGCGTTCAAATAATTTTATAATCACATGCTTTCTTGATTATTCTGTTTGCAATTCGGTAGATAACACATTTTCAAGAGATATAATTTGTACATAGGTATATGTGCATAGGTATTTGCGTTATATTGTGTGGATTACAGAATTATTTTTGTTAAGTAATTATTTTAAAAAGCAATTAAAAAATAAAACAATAGTATGTACAGTTAGCAGTATTATCCGTTTGTAGGAATGCAAGGTGGGTCATTTTTCTCTGCAACTAACTGTACAGTTCCAACGTTGATTCACTGTGTAGTGGGTTGTTAGTGTTGCGTTTTGATAATATAGCGTTCATTTTAGAATAAACACAAAGCCTAGTAGATCAAAAAAAAAAAGGGGCTAAATTGGTGCATTTTTCTTTCTTTCGTATGAGTCAATTGATTATATTAATTATTTAGTCAAAATATTTACAGATAATGATGAATAAATAAGAAATAAAATTAAAATGATTAAAGGGTATACTCGGGATGAATGCCAATAGATTTTGTTTCATTTAGGGCTAGAAATAATGGGTTATTTATTGGGATAGGACAAGATAGGTGGTTTTTTTTTCTATTGAATATGTAATTGTGACTTTAATTTTTATTATTTCATTTTGATTACATAACGGAGCCTTGGCTGTCTGTAAAAATCGTGTGAAAGCGTAACTGAGGAGGAATGATTGTGTGTGTGTGATTGAGTGTTTACATTTAGTTATGAGTCTGTGATGATTTATGTGAGGGATGTATGATTATGAGATGATGAATGAAAAGTGGACGAATGAACCTTTATTGGAAAAAAAAGGATTGATACGGATAGACAAGGGCTTAAGTGTAATCAAACTAGAATTGTCGGTATTTGCAATGGGAACAAAACGGGGGGGAAAATGGGACATCTGGCTGGAAAAATCTTATCAGTAGGTTAAAGTCCATTGGACTAGACCCATTTAAAGGGTAGATTTTTGTAGCCAGAACTACACATGGTAATAAGCCCAATACGAAACTCTACACACCTTGGCTTGGGTGGGATATATCCGACATTCGACATATTTTGATGGGCCGTGAGCGTCTAGAAAGGGCGAGGCTCTTTTCAAGAGGTTAAAGAAGTACAGTTATGTTTTCATGAAAGTGAGGTATATTATTGAGCAAATAATTTTAATGTTATTTATTTTGGTTAAGCAATGCTTTAGTTTAGACGAAAAGGTTTTTATCATACCATGATGGGGTATTTATTTGTCAAATTTAAGTTTGTTTTATATAAAAAAAAGAAACACCCAAACAAACTTAAGTCGGTATATTTTATTCAAGTACAAGACATGCGCCAAGAAAGCGTGACTGAGGGTGATAAGGCCGTGAAAATTAGTTCGAATTTTGGCAATGGAATTTGAAAGCTTCGTACTTATAAGAATTAAAGGTCTCTTCGTTTCGTGTGGGGAGTTTTTGCTGTTTCATTAGATGCTCTTCTACGGAAGTGTGCGGCTCACAGGGGGAAGGAATACCCGACGATGCCGGAATGAACTGGCAAGGATGAGTTATTAGAACTTATCAGACTCACAACCTGGTATCTCATAGCGGAGCGAGGATTCTGGGGAAAGAGTTATCATGGTTCATTGACAGAATTCTGAAGAACTTGTTTCAGAGCTGAGTCATTAACAGTCACTTAGTAATGGAAAACACACTACACGTTTAAACAGGGGGGAAAAAGCACCGACAAGTCTAGGAAAATAGATTAAAGTTTCCATAGCACACATTGTGAGCCATTACAAAACTTGAATCCATTTTGGGGGTGAGATGTGACTAGCCATATGCTCTATCCATAAATATAAAGCAATTAAATACTAAGAAGCCTTAGATTCAAAATAAAATTAGTTTTTTTATAATATTCATTTGGGCTAATGTCGATTTATTTGATTTTATCTTTCTCTAGGGCTTTGACAAAACATTACAATATAAATACAATTGTATTAAAGTAAAAACAATAAGAAAACTATTAGACAAAATCTTAGAAAATAATATCAACTTTTGAAAACAACGCCATCTGTGGGCCGAGTGAGAAATTCAGTGCATTATGATGTACGTATAAAAGTATTGGTCGTCGAAACATTATCAACGAGCTGTTTAACGTTCAAGTGGTTGCGCGAGAGGGGTCATAGATGGCTCTGATTAAGGTGGTCAATTAAAAACAAATCTTATGTATGAGGAATAAGGGTTACTCGAAAGATACGTTGTTACGACTTTTGTTCTGAGAAATCGAATGTCCGCGCAGGTGCATGTTGTCCGACTTATGTTATCAAACAAAAATGAGACTTAACTAAAGGAAGTACAGACTATTTTATGAAAAATTTGCAATCTTAAAATTCTGAGAATTTGTAACTCGGACAAATTTTCTTAGAACCGTGTCCGAGTTAATGATGAAGCGCAGGTGTTTTTGTCCGAGTTAGTTGTCCGACTTAGGGATGAATTTCGGCACAGAAAAATAAACTTTAATTGCAAAACATAATGGCTATACGGAAGTACTTTGTTTTAAGACTTTTTAAATATTATGTCAGGACGAAATCATATAAAAGGGAGTAGGCAAGGATCAGAATTCAGTTTTACTTTGTGCTTCAGGACCGACAATTGACTCTGGTTTAATAGTGTTGGAAAAATTACTGGTGGGTGGAAAATCTCTGTTCATTTTTCTAAGTGTTTGACTTTATTTAGGACAAGACTTAGTCCTTGACCTGATGAAGTTAGCCTTTGGAAATTGTGTCTTTGTTTGGCTTTGCGGAAACTATGTTTGTTTTCGTAATGGATAAACTTTGATACTATCGAGCAGTGTGTTTCCACTTTTGCTATTAATTTTAACAGGAGTTTTGTAATGAAGGTTTAACGTCTAGTGAAAGCTCTGCCCACAATATCTATTATTTGGTTTTACTGAGGACAAACGTCTTCAACAAGGCTAAGTTTAGAAGATGTGTTATTTTTCGGACGAATGGGGTCTATGAACTCATATCGTTTGGACTTAATGCATCCGAGCTGAGTATTTCATTATCATTTTATGCCTTCATAAAATAATAATCTAATTAAATTGTTTTGATTAAATATTTGCGTTATGATTGTTTGTTTTAAATGTAAAATATAATGTCTATATGACATAATTTATAAAGTAATAAAAATTATTTGTTTGAAAATAATATCAAATAACTCCTACTTGTTTTTCATATGATTTAAAGCCAGATCAGTGTCTAGACAGACAGTAGTCTAGCCTTTCACTTGCTATCCAAAACGGTGACAAACGGCAAATGGAAGGAGGTCTTTCCTTTTTACCAAGATGAGGGTGTACTTGGCGCTTTCTCTTTACCAACATAGAAAGCGAAATATCTCTCCCTCCCTGGTCTCCAATGCCCAACTGTTAGACTAAAGCGAGGGCATCACGTGCGTGCCATTGAGTGTAAACTCTGCTCGTTTGAAACCTACAGTATTTGGAGATCTTGTATTTTAAATATATTTATATGTGCCATTTATAGACATAATAGGGACCTAATCTATCCAAGTGCTGTCCCTGCCTCTGTGCAACCCGCCTTGGAGGGGATTAATAACACAGGCCGTTTAGCTTTGATGTATCAACTTGGCCGGTTGAACGATTAGCTCTCTAATTAGGGAAATCACTTGCGTGTTTTTCAAAGTACTAGGTCTATGGTAAGTATGATCTGTGCTTTGATTACACTAGAATAGGCCATTGTATTAGGAATAGGGTAGCTTCTCACTCACCATTTGTTAGGAGTTAGGGTCTCTTTTAATGCTTGATCTAAAAATCTGACATATATATTTTTCTTCATTATCCTGAAAAGCGTACGTGTAATAGGCAAGGGGTTTAATTGCCTAGAAATTCCTATTTTATAATGTATCTGCGTAAAAAGGTATTGTTGTATATAAAATCTTATACTATTTGGTTTTATTTTGCTAAAATTTCTAGTGTTCTGAGGTAGAAGCGAGGTACTAAATATTTCATTCTGGTCTCCAAGGTATATACAAAATAAATTCCTAAAATATCAAGCTGGGTTTAGGTATACATGCCGTTCTGGAATAGAAGAATGGTTTGTTTTAGGGATCCCTTGGCAGGCAAGAGCAGTCCAATGGGAGGAGTCAAGAGTGGAATAATGCTCGACTTGATATTTCTGTTTCATAAAAATATAGTAAATAACCGTAGTACTTCGTTTGTGCATCAGAAAGGCTAGAAAGAGTCTATACTTTCAGTTCTGGGAAGTGGGAAAAGGGATTAGTATCCCTAGCTTTTGAACATAAAAAAAAGAAGTAATTTTGAATGACTGATGATACTTGGCGCTTCTTTCATCAGATCATCTAGGAATGCTTAGGTTGCGAAGCGTTGGTCTTAGCCCGTCTGGCTACAATGTTAGGATAGGTGACCCGATTGATGTTTTGGATTGGGATAAGGCTTTCTGACCCGCATCGAGCATGCAAAGCAGTACGTGTGAACTCACACATCGTTTAGAAGGTGATAGTATAATTATAACTTTTCCTAAAAAGCTAGGGTGTAAATGGGCTTATCCCGGGAGTGCTGCTTCGTATGTTATCCCGAAGGCTTAATAGGCGTAGCGGGACTTCACCAAAAACATTTTTAAACTCATTTTACTAACAACATTTTTAACCTCATACTAACCATGTATGCTGCAATTACCTAAATAACATTATATGTGGTAGGCCTTTAACAACATTTACATTACATGAATGGATTTAACAAAATTGTAATATTATTTTCATCGCTACGCTCGGGATTCTATTTTAGAATACCTCGGTACGCTCAGCACTCAATTATGGAATTATTTGCTTAGTTCAGGATTCGATGTACAGCTTCGCCGTAAGTGCGTCGTTTTGCTCCCTTGTGACTCGTTTTACTATTTCTACTCTTGTAACTATTAAAATATTCTTTAGTGTCATAATAAAATATATCTTCAGTACCATAAATATTTATTCCTTAAAATAAGGGTCCAAAATATAGTTGTTACTCATTAAAGAATCTAGGGTTCCGCGGTTCACTTCGAGGGGTTCTAATGCTAGACTAGACGATCACATGGCCAAATTCTAGGGGTAAATTCTTAAGAGGTGTTTAGCATAAGAGTAGTTTTAATAGTATTAGTTGGGGTGGTGACAGTGTCATGCTTCAAAACTTGTATCACCAAATTAGGCGTGTCACCAAATAATGCGAGTTTACCCTACACACATCCGCCATATTGCTTGTAAGATACAAATTTATAACAGTATCGTTCTTAGATCACTCACATAGTGAGCATGTTGCATTACTAACCATTTCGGTGTAGGAGATCAGCACCGTTGAGGAATGGCTTTTGTTCATCTAATAGTTGTATCACAGGGCGGACACGCTATACATCAAAAATCATTCGCGTTTCTATGTGTGAACGTGAACGGCACGTCCGTACACGCGTCATGTGTCATAGTGTGAGTAAGTTGCTTAAAAATAGTACTGAGAGCACGCCAGAAGTCAGCCAGATTACTGTCGCGGGGCGAGGTAATTCGAGTCGGGGCGGGGCGGTGCGTGGCCGTTCTGTATGATTAATACTATTACTTATTCTGTGCTTGTATTAAAAATTTATATCTACATTGTAATGTGTGTCTATCCGATTCAAAAACCATATAAATCTGGGTAGTAATTCACAAAACTAATTCAACCGCCACTGTTTCTTGTTTTCATGCAGTAGGGTCAGCTGCAGAGATAAAGTACCCACACATCTTGTCTCAAATTGCTTTAAAAAAGAGTGGTAAAGTGAGTAAAATTTGGTATATCGTCAATCCGGTTCGAAGGACCATTCCCAAACGACTGTTGTTTATCTCCTACGCTCTAAAATGTGCTATACTATTGTTATACCGTGGCGTTTCTCGCACGCCGCTCGGAAGCTGCGCCGCGGCTCCAAGGGGACGGTCAGCGTGTCCTCTGCCAGCTCTATAGAGGGAGAGTATTTGGCCGATAGAGGGGAGAAGGTGGGAATTAAAAACTTGGAATAGATGGTTTCATTTACCTTTTGCTATATTTTGGTAACTTATAAACTGAGTAGTTAAACTCTAGTAAAACTCTCTAATATAGTCTGCATCTTCTCAAATGACTTTTTCGCCTAAGACGGTAATCTGTTAAATAAAAGCCACTGTTTATTTTGTGTGAACGGTCGCCCATTGTGTACCATTGACTCTGACAATGGCACGCGCCGTAGCACGCGCTCAGACTCAATGGTACACAATGGGCAACCGCTCACATAAAAGGAACAATGGCTTTTGTTTAACAGATTACCGTCATAGGCGAATAAGTCATTTGAGAAGATGCAGACTATACCCGGCCTAATATATGTAATAGATAATAGAACGGGTGAATAAGCAATAATTTTACCGAAATAGCGTATCTTCCACGGGTAGACTTAAAATTTACTGTGATTTATTATTTACAAGCTAAGCTTATTAAAAATCTAGTAAACTTGTTGATCATTCGCCGCCAAAAAAACATTGAGCAATATGTGAATAGAAACTGCGGCTCCCAAGCTTAATCTGGGAAGTAAAAGTAAAACATCAAAGTTTTAAGCTGCAGTCTTAGCTGTTCTGGACAAGTTTAAGTAACTGTTAATAAAATTCATAGTATTCACGATTTGATCATTATCATGTTCACAGTATCTCGTACAATTGCACTAGTCTTGTAGAGTAGAATTTATCATCTGTAAGTTGTACATGTACTAACACTCTTAATGAGGGCTGCCGCGTTTAATTTCGCCGCTAGGGGCGCTAGTGTAGATGGAGGTCTTTCAAAATGTCAAATGAAGTGTGTCAGAAGTTTGGGGGGTTTCAAGCTTTTTATGGAGAATTTTCACTCCTTATTCAATATTGTGGTAAATCTTTGTCCATCTTTAATTAATCATGGTAAACAATACGAGTAGATATAGCTCAATAAATGTTAGTGGTTTAAAAAAAGTGCCAACTAAAATATATGCAAAATTAAACAGGTTGAATAATTACACATTTAGACGTTAAAATACGTTTGTGTATATTAGAAAGTATTGATTTTATAAAAATATAAGCATAGCAGAATTTTGAGATCTGTTTTTCTGGACCATCACCTACAGTGGCGCCAACTGGTGAGCACAAAAACGGTAGCCCTCATTGAGCAAAGATGTGCCTTGTTGTCTTGGCAATAAGGTTTACTAACTGCCAGTGAATTCACAATAAAAAAAAAATATGATAACTATTGCTTGCAGAAACCACCCCCCGGTGCTGTGAAGGTAATGCCGACACCTGAGAAAAAGGAGGAAAAGAAGGTGGTCGAGAGTAAACCCGCTGAAAATGGTAATTACTATTATGTTATTAACCCTGAGATACAGTTGTAAGTTTTACTTACGTAAGTAGGGATAAAGCTATTTGTTAGAATGAGATAACGATATTCATCTCTCATTCTGTAGTATAGCTGTGTCCCTACTTTTACAGGTGTATGTATGTAACGATATAAATCAAATAAATTATGATTACAAAAATTAAAATAATTCATGCATAGAGCTAGTTGGAATGATAATCGCATGCAAGTACTTGATCGGTAGTATGTAACTTAAGTACTAAAAGAGCATATCCAGAGCCTTTTTCTTTTAAAACTCATATTTTTCTTTCAATATTTATTTATTTATATTTTTCTCAAATTTTCCATTCTTTAACATGAGACATAAAGCTTACATTCGGTATAAGCTTTCAGACAGTAACATAATTTTATGCAAACTTTTATAATCTCGATGTCTTGTTCGTTCCAGGAACTGACACTGCTAGCGATCCAGGCGTCATTAATAACGTGGACACCACTCCCAAGAGAAACAAGGTAAGTCAATATTATCTAGATAAGTGAGCAACTGTCCATATTAACACAATTTTGTAAATTTTTTAAGATCCGTAGAAGCATTTTGCTAAACATTTGGATGTCTCAGAAAATATTTTGTACAGAATTTGTAAATACTTAATGTTAGAATCGAATAGAGAGGCATGCATATTGCAATTTTATTATTTGCTGTGCGACATTTTATAAGTTACCGTAGTAAATGCAAAAGAATGCTTATTCTGTCGCACATTGTCGCATTTGTATTTTGTACGTTATTTATTATTTTTTAATTCTATTTTTTTTTCGTCCTTTCCTCATCCTTTCCTACCACAGAGCGGAGGTTTTGGCCTATTCGGTAGTAAAAGAGAGAAATCACCTAAAGAAGACAAATCGCCCAAGGACAAGTCTCCCAAACAAAAGTCTCCTAAGGAAAAAGATTCGAAGAGCAAAGATCCTAAAGGCAAAGTGGCGGTGCTCGATACATCCAACGAAAGCTCTAATCTCGACACCTCAAATGAAAAGAGTCCAGAAAAAGAAAAACCAGGCTTCACAAAACCTTACGAATACACGGACACTGAAAGAAGCCCATCCCGTACCAAACCCAAGCTTCAAGGAGCCTTCAGTTACGAAAAAGAACCCATTTCAGACGAGAGGCAAAGACAGCTTAACGACAGTCAAAGTCCGACGACGAGGAAAGCTGGACTCGCTTTCAATTATGCTCCTGGAGAAGATAAGAAGGTTGCTGAAAGTGCCGAGAAGAGAAAGACTCCAGAAGACCCAAGCAAACTTAAAACTCCAGGCATTGATTATGTCCAGTCAGCTGCGCTTAAAGAACAAGCTAAAGCTAACATCATCGATCCTACTTTGGCGCTATTAGATTCAGAAAGAGCTCATCATGAAGTAGGCGCGCCTTTAGCTGCCATAATCCCAGCAGTTGCTCCTAAACCAGAAAATGAAATACAAGTCGTCATTATAACTGGAAGATACAATCCTAAGAACAAGAAACTTGACGATGCCAATGGTACAGTTCTTGTCGTCAAAGGAACGCTTGACAAAGCCACTGGAAAAATCCAGACTGAAAGAGAACTCATTGATACCAAGTCAGGACAAATTACATACACGAATCCTGCGACTGGTAAGCAGGACAGCAAAAACGGTCACGTTGATTCCAAGACTGGACATATCTTATTTACTTCTAATGTGATAGATCCTAAAACTGGCAAACTCGACCCAACATTGGCTCAGCAATATTGCTTTGTTGAGCAGGCTGCTGACAAAGTTGGTGGTAAACCAGGAAGAGAGGTCAACTTGGTCGTAATCACAAGCAAATATGACGGCAAGCACAAGAAACTAGATGCCGGGCACGGACACGTAGATGTTTCAAGAGCAGTAGTAGGCCCAGATGGCAAAGTCAGCTCCAATTATGGCGTCATCGACCCGCGCACAGGCAAAATCGATTACATCGATCCGAAGACAGGCAAACAAGAGCCTAAACAGGCGTACGTTGACCAGAAAACAGGCAATATCTTGGTCACAACAGGTGTTGTTGATCCTAAATCTGGTAAAGTCGATTCATCGCTTGGACAACAGTTTAGCATTGTTGAGAAAGATGCCACCAAGGCCAACAGGGAAGTTAGACTAGTTGTTATTACAAGCAAATATGATCTTAAGAGCAAGAAACTAGACCCTAACTTCGCTCACGTTGACGCTGTTAAGGGCGTGCTAAGCGGTACCGACGGTAAAATTTACACTGACTATGGCATTATTGACCCTAGAACGGGCGATATTCAGGTAACTGACCCTAAGACTGGCAAACAAGAAACCAAACACGCCGTAGTCGATCCTAAGACAGGCAATATCCTTCTTCTATCGGGCGTGGTTGATCCTCGCACAGGACAACTCGATACGACTCTAGGACAACAGTACAGCATTGTTGACAAACCTACTGACACTTTCGCTTCATGCCCTGGAAAGGAGGTTCAGCTCGTTGCTGTTACAGCCAAATACGACTCTAAGAACAAGAAGTTAGACACACCCAACGGATTTGTTGAAACCTCACGAGCCATCATCAGCGACAAAGACGGAAAAGTACACACCAATTTCGGTATTCTCGACCCTAACACCGGCAAAGTTCACTACACTGACCAGAAAACTGGCAAGCCAGACTCTAAGCAAGCTGTCGTTGATGCTAAGACAGGCAGTTTTATTGTAACATCGGGCGTTATCGACCCGAAGACAGGTAAAACTGATTCATCTCTCGCCCAGCAACTAACAGTTGTCGATAAGGACGCACCTAAGGGCATCCCTGAGAGGCATGTTAACTTGGTTATTATCACCACCAAATATGACCCGAAGAACAAGAAGCTAGACCTGACCAATGCACTCGTTGACAGCATACCTGGAACTGTTGGTACTGATGATAAAGTTCACACAGCGTTTGGTGTCATCGATCCTGACACTGGTGAAATAACTGTAACTGATCCAGTGACAGGCAAACAAGAAGTTAAGAAGGCGTCTGTAGATCCGAAGACAGGAAATTTACTGCTTACCTCAGGAGTTGTGGATCCCAAGACAGGACAAATTGATCCTTCTTTGGGACAACAGATCAGCATTGTAGACAAGCCTAAAGACAAATTCGCTTCAGTGCCCGGCAAGGAAGTCCAGTTAGTCGTTGTCACGAGCAAATACGACTCCAAATACAAGAAACTAGACCACCCCAATGGTCACGTCGAAACCTCCAGAGGAATAATGACCTCTGATGGCAAGGTCCACACTAACTTCGGTGTGATTGATCCTAGGAGCGGAAAGATTGAACATGTGGACCCTAAGACAGGCAAACAAGAAATCAAACAAGCAGTCGCTGATCCCAAAACAGGACACCTACTTATCACATCCGGCGTCGTTGATCCAAGAACAGGCAAGACTGATTCATCTCTTGCTCAACAGCTCACTATCGTCGATAAAGATGCTAAGCCGCAAGAAAGAGAAGTCCGTTTAGTCATTATCACTTCCAAATATGATCCCAAGACTAAGAAATTAGATCCTAACGGTCATGTCGATTCAGTGAATGGTACTAAAGGTCCTGACGGTAAAGTACATACATCGTTTGGTGTTGTCGACCCAGCTACTGGCGAAGTGGTCACCATCGATCCAGTGACGGGCAAGCAGGACGTTAAGAAAGCCACCGTTGATCCCAAAACTGGTAATCTACTGGTCACATCAGGAGTTGCTGACCCGAAGACTGGTTATGTCGATCCCACATTAGGACAGCAAATAAGCGTTGTGAACAAACCTAAAGACACATTCACATCTGTGCCAGGAAAGGAAGTGCAATTGGTCATCATCACTAGCAAATATGATCCTAAGACCAAGACTCTTGAAAACAGCAATGGACATGTTGACTCATCAAGAGGTATTAAAGCCGCTGATGGCAGAATTCATACTAATTACGGTATTATTGATCCTAAGACAGGAAAGATTGAGTGCGTCGATCCCAGAACAGGCAAGACAGAAGTCAAACAAGCAACTTTCGATCCGAAGACAGGACATCTCCTGATTACATCTGGCGTGGTCGATCCGAAGACCGGAAAAGCAGATGCGTCGCTCGCTCAACAGCTTAGCATTGTAGACAAGGATGTCAAACCACTAGAAAGGGAAATCCACTTGGTTATCATCACCACCAAATATGACCCGAAGACCAAGAAGATCGATCCTAGTCAAGGATACATAGACACTGTCAGTGGAACTATTGGTCCTGACGGCAAAATCCGTACGGCTATTGGCGTCGTGGACCCGGCTACTGGAGAAATCGTCGTGACCAACCCGGCGACTGGCAAGCAGGAGGTCAAGAAAGCGCAGGTGGACCCCTCAACCGGCCATATGCTCGTCACCAGTCAAGTGTTTGACCCGAGGACAGGCAAAGTTGACCCGACTTTGGCGCAGCAATTCAGCATTGTCAACAAGACGGTTACACCTCATACGAAACCAGCGTCTGTCGGCGAGATCCGCCTTGTGATCGTGACGAGTAAATATGACCCAAGGACCAAGACAGTGGATGCTGGTGCTGGGACTATTGACGCCTCAAAGGGCTACGTCAGCGCCGAGGACGGAAAGATACACACCGACTTTGGTATCATAGACCCACGATCCGGACAGATTCTCTACAGAGATCCCCTAACCGGCAAGCAAGAACTAAAACAGGCAGACATCGACCCGAAGACGGGCAACTTCATCGTGACCACCGCGGTTGTAGACCCCAAGACGGGCAAGGTAGACCCCTCATTCGCTCAACAGTTGACGATTGTTGATAAGCAGAATGTGTTGGCTAAAGCACCACTAAGCGTTTCTCCCGTGAGGCAAACCCCATCACCAGTCAAAACTCCTGCTTCTACGCCAGTCCATACACCGCTGCAATCGCCTGTGTCCAAATCTTCGCCCATCGTAAGCCAAGTACAAAGGACATCACCTACAGTTGCAACTATTCCTAAGACACCACCAGCTAAACCGACTACAGCTCCGCCGGCTCCTCCTAGAAGAAAGATTGTTAAGATCATGGTCATCTTCACTAGAATTGACCCTAAGACTAAGAAACCAGACTTACACACAGCTGAAGTTGAACATCTCACTGGTATTTTGGACCCTAACGGTGTAGTCGAGACTAAATATGGTGTTATTGACATCAATAAAGGCACCATCGTCGCTACTGATTCCGCTGGACAGCAACAGCAAAGAAATGGCGTTATCCTACCCGAGACAGGACAAATCTTCATCAACTCTGGCGCGATTGATCCTAAAACCGGCAAAGTTGACCCCAACTTGGGTATGATTTTAAGCGTCACGAAACAAGATGACCCAGTTGTAGACATTACGGCCATCACTGGCCCTATCGACACTGCTACAGGTAGAGTAGATATTGACAACAGCACAGTTGAGCTCACTAAAGGCAAAGTTGACGCTGAAACCGGTCATATCTCCACTAAATACGGCGTCATCGATCCATCTAATGAAGTCATCTTCGTTACGGACACTTTGGGAGGACAGGATAAGAAATCTATCAGCATTGATGAGAATACTGGTCTTATCACCTTAACTGGTGTAACGGATCCGAAAACTGGAAAAGTAGATCCAAAACTGGGACAACTTATTGTCGTTGGAACACATATCGACCCCGTTGTAGAAGTCACGACATTTGTTGGTAAGGTTGATGCGAAGAAAGGCCTCATCGAGCCCAAACATTCCGTCATCGAAAGCACAACCGGTCAATTTAATCCCGACACTAACAAGATTGACACAAAGTACGGACAAATCGATCTGGTTAAAGGTACTGTCACATACAACGATCCTAAGACTGGCAAATTGGAAAGCAAGGAAGTGAAAGTTGATCCTGTCACCGGACAACTTTTATTACGCAGTGGACAAGTTAACCCGAAGTCTGGAAAGCCTGATAAGGACATTGGCAGACTTATTTGCTTGAGGATAATCCAAACTAAAGTCGACCCAGTCTCAGGCAAACAAATCGTGTCCAATGAACCCAAGAACGTTAAGGTTGATCCCAAAACCAACCAAATCTGGACCGCTGGGCCGAAAGACCCGACAACTGGAGAGGTTGTGTACACCGCTGGACAAATCGACCCCGTCACTGGTTATATCATCACTATCTACGGTCGTCTGGACCCGAAGACTGGAAACATAGTCAGGGCACATGAAATTGACAGGTCGCTTATCAAAGTCGATCCGATTAGTGGACAAATCTACACTGCTACTGGTCAAGTTGATCAAGACAACCAACCTTTGTATTCCGCTTCTCAAGTAGATCCATCCACGGGAGAAATCTTCACGAAAGTCAGCAAAATCGATCCGAAGACCGGCAGGTTGGTGATAGTGAAAATTTACATCATAACGCAGAAAGACGACAAAGGACGCGTCAAGGAAGTCGATCCTAAAGAATGCACCATTGACGAAACAACAGGCAGAATCATTACGACAAAAACTGTCTACTTGTATCAAATCATTGACCCGATCACTGGCGAAACAATCGATGTAGACCCAGATGACCCAAGACTCAAAGGCGCAAGAACCACTGTCACGCAAACCATGACGTTATCAGGCAAGATAGATCCAGTCACCGGCAGAATCAAGACGGAATACGGAGATATCGACCCAGATACAGGAGATATAGACCCGAGCACTGCCGTCAGAGATCCGGTTACCGGACAACTAATATTACATTACTCACAAATAGATCCCTCACACTTCGAAGACAAGAGCGGTAATTACACGATAGAAAAAGAAACTCAAGATCTCCCAGCCACTATTGATATCCAGAAAGTTAATACCCATAAATTCTCAACGTTCGGCAAAGACGAAAGCCCTGTTAGAGGTGACGAGCCCAAGACATTCACAGAGTTCACCACGAGCGAGCATATAACGCACCAAGGCTACGTGTCGGCAAACACCCCTCTATCCTCAAAGATCCCAGTCTCGCAGCGAGCCAAGAAGACGCCCACCCCGCCCGTCGTCGTCAAGACCACCACCAAACAGCTCCTGACCAAGAATGACGAGGGCGTCACGCATAATGTCGAGCAGGAGGTCGAGAACCTCGGCACTGGCGAGGTCACATTCTCCACACACACCAATAAGGTTCGTTTATATTTTTTTTATGTACCCTCATTATCTCATACCAGGCCAGACGCCATTTTTAATCAAATCTCATTTCATCGTTTTGTTGTCACGTGTGGCCTATTTAATTTACCTTTATTTTTTCCCCCTTTTTTCAAGCTTAGAGAAGCCTGTCTTAGTAAATGTGTTCTATAATTGTGTAAATAGTTTTGATGCATGCTAGTCTAACCCTTAACTTTAGGCGGAAAGCCTAGAGCCGATGGAGACCGGAAAGAGCCCGTACGTCACGGCGAGGGCTGTCACCACCAGGACGGCAACGACGCACCACGATCTCGACACCAAGGCCAAGACCCAGCAGATGGAAGAGAAGACAGTAGCCCATACCCTCACTTCATCGGCCACCAGGCAAGAACAGCGTGTTTTGACGCAGGAAGTCAAAACTATGGTCACTACTGGCGATAAGGTAATTGACAACCCTAATTGACATATCACTAGTAATCATTACCATTGGATGGTTCTCGCATGCGTTTGTATCATATAAATGGTCTCTGATTTTGTTTAATATCATTTGAATTCTGTTACGAATTAATTTTGTCATCTCTGTGACTGATCTTTCATTCAATTTAATGGATCGATCATACGAAAAATGAAACAACTATTTACAGTGTGTTTACTTGCACTGATCTCAGAGCTCTTTTAACACAGGGCAAGTTTTGGCATGGTCGATCCTTAAATATTTTCAATGTTTTGGTTAACATCAGTGAAATAGCAGTCGTGCACGACATTTATTTTGTTCTAATTTTCGTTTTTTATTTTTTTTTTCCATCTCAAATCAACTTCGACCGGTTAACGCACGAATCACGATCCTGAATGAAAACTGAATGGTCTTGAATTTTCAATCCGAACCTAACCTAAACACTTCATAATTGTGATAACTCCATCCATTTCGCCATAACGGCACAATTTTTCCACCACATCGGTGTTTTAAACATTGCATATCCTCGGTGTTTTACATTCTAATGTTTTAAACATGTCACATTCTGGGTGTTTTACATCGTAATACATCAACGTACCTTATTTTCACTAAACTCAAATGATTCCCTAAATATCTTAAACACTTCATTGTAACGGTGAATCACAAACTCTTACAATGCTCCTCTACCCCTGATCCTTCGTTATCCATCCCGAATATCTCCGAACGTGCCCGAATCCTCCCGAATGGAATGCCTAACATCGCGTGGCTTGCAACAGCATCAGATAACCCGACGCGGCTCAGAGAGCTCAATCTCTAGCGGAGACTCCGGCACACCCATTGATTTTGAAGAAGGCGCTGGGGAAGGTCACTACTACACCACCGTAAGTTCTAGCGCATAAGGCTCAAGTTTCCAACGATACAGTGTAGAGCCATATGTAGAGGCTACACCAGTAAGGTACCTTTTTGAAGCATGGTTTTTAGTGCATGTTTTTAGAGTAGCTAGAAATGTGTTCTCTTGTGAGCTTTCAATCAGTTTGTCCATTAGATTGAATTTGCACTGCACTTGATATAATGCGTGTAGTTTTGTCACAGATGATGAAATACAGAAAACAGGTAAGAAGGTACTGCGACGGTATAAAGGTGTTGATAGAATCCTAGTTTCACCTGGAGGGATTTAACTTAATAAAATCGAATTTGATATGGCATAGTCATCAGAACCTATGTTAGTAAAATTCCAACTCAATGTAACACCATTTTTTTTTTTTTTTTTTTTTTTTTTTTGACCCAGGGGAAATCCGTTATGGATCCCACCCGGCCCGGGAGAAGCCGAGTGGGTATGTCCGACTCACACGGACTAAAACCCCTGGGGTGTTCCACCGCTCGCTTTTGGACGGGGTTTCGGGAACGCGGCTGCCAACTTCCGATACCCCGTCAGCGTTGCCTATTGGGACCCATTCTGTGGTGGCTGCTCATGCAGCGTCCTCCGCTGAAGGCGCCTCGGAACACTGGAGGGCCCTCCAGCTCAGAACCTCTTCAGGCGGGTGATGGAACTCCCGAAATCCATCACCGTCAGGTTCCCGTTAAGGCGGCAGCAGTAGCGGCAGCACTCTGGCTGCGAAGGCTCTTCGCCGCCTTCCTATCCTCCTGCGGCGCTGAGGAAGCGAATTGGCGTCGTCCTCGCGCATTCTTTCAGCAGCCTCCTTTCGCGTCATCACTGCGACACTGAAGTTGGCTACTGCCACCCACGCCTCCTCACTGTCAGCCATTTGGTGAATTAGTGCTGGAAGTGAGAGGTCTCCTCCCATAGCCGTGGACAGGACAGCGCGAGGCTCCGCCCAAGCAGGGCACTCTTCGCGCGTGTGCTGGGCCGTGTCCACGGCTCTCCCGTCACAATGATGACACTCTGTGGTTGGCTCCCGTCCTACCCTCTCACACAGGTACCAGCCGAAGCAACCGTGCCCCGTCAGCAGCTGTGTGAGGTGGAAGGAGGGTGTGCCGTGTTTACGTTCGACCCATTTTTTCAGAACGGGCCGAACAGCAGTAACTAGATCCCGGCTAGCACCCGGGATTTCAAGTCGCTCCGTCCATTTATGGTAGAGGACGTCGTGCGCCTCCTCCCTCCATTTTCGGACCTCCTGAGGTCCAGGCCAGTTTTCTTCTGCTCTTGCTCGCATAACCCTCCAGTATACGCTGGATTGGACCTCAGCTTCGAGGTCCCAGGGCGGGCTCCCAGCCAGAAGACAGGCTGCTACGTGTGAAACGGTGCGGTACGCTCTAGCTGCCCTGAGAGCTATGGCCCGCTGCGGCCGCCGTAGTAGGGCCGCGTTTCGGGCTCTCAGGGTATCCGCCCATATCGGAGCCCCGTAAAGCGCCATAGAGCGGACCACACCTATGTAGAGCCGCCTGCATACTCCTCTTGGCCCACCCAGATTCGGGAGGATCCGCCCGAGCGCTCCAGCGGCAGCCATCAGCTTTGGAGCCAATCGCCGAAAGTGTTCTTCGAACTTCCACCTGCCGTCGAGGACGAGTCCCAGGTACTTCATCGTTGACCCGACGGCAATGGAAGTTCCCCCTACAGTGATTTCTGAGCCATGTGGTGGTTTGTTGCGAGGCCCATGAAAGACCAGGACTTCCGATTTGTGTAAAGCCACCTCTAGGCCCAGTGCCCGTATTCTGTGGACCACGTATGCTACCACTGCTGTAGCTACGTGGGCAGCCTCTCTGTGGGTCCTACCGCGAGCCGACACCAGGGTATCGTCAGCGTAGCAGGTGACGCTGACTCCCGGCATAGTGGCCCCGCGTAGGACCCAGTCATAACCTATGTTCCACAGGAGCGGGCCCAGCACTGAGCCCTGTGGAACACCGCACGACATTTGTCTTCGCCCCCAGCCGTTAGCAGTTGGGAATATCACAGAGCGCACGGCAAAGTAATCCGCCACTAGGTTTTGCAGGTATTCGGGCACGCTGTGATACTTTAGAGCCGCCTTTATTGTTTCCCAGGGTAGGGTGTTGAATGCGTTGGAGATGTCGAGCGATACAGACATTACCACCCCACCCCGTGAAACTTCCTCTTGCGCGAAGTCTCTGACCCGCGCGATCGCGTCCAGTGTGGACCGAAGTGGGCGAAATCCGTACTGGCAGTCGCTAAGACCCGGTTGCATACTCCTGGTGAGACGAGTGGCTATTATTCGCTCAAAGAGTTTGCTCATCTCGTCGAGCAACACGATGGGGCGATAGGCCGACGGCTGATCGGGCGGGCGTCCATCCTTTCGGATCAGCACCAATTTTCCCGTTTTCCACCGTTCGGGAAACCGCCCGAGAGTTAAGCACGTAGTGAAGAGGGCTCTGACTTTCTCCTCCCATTCACTGAGTGCTATCCCCAAAACACTTCCTGGTACGCCGTCTGGCCCGGGGGCAGTTTTCTTTGAGTGGAGTTTGAGAATAGCCACCCTGAGTTCCACCTCTGTCACTGGTGGTATTTCTGTCACCACTTCTGGTAGACTTGTAATAGGCGGCATCAATGGTGGAACAAACTCGTCCCTCTGTGGGAATAGAGCTCCTACGACTCGCTCCAAGAGGTCCGGCTTGAGACTACTTGTTAGTGGGGGGGTCCAAGGTCGAAGTTTTTGCCGCACAGTCCGATACGGTCTTCCCCAGGGATCTCTATTTAGTGTCTCGAGCCACTCCTCCCACGCCGCCTCCTTGGCTTGTGCAATAGCCGTCTGCAAGACTGTACGAGCAGCCCTATAATTATCGTACAGGATATTCTCATCGGCCTCGTTTCGAGTACGCCTTCTTCTGTATCTGGTATACTGACGGCGCGCAGCCACGCAAGCGTTCCGCAGTTGTCGGAGTTCTGGTCGCCACCAGTATACCTGTTCCTTCGGTATGAAGGGTTTCGCTCTCGGCATTGCCGCGTCACAAACGCGAGTAAGAGCTGCGCCAAGATTTTCGGCTTCGTGATCTACCTGTTCTGTCACTGGGCCGGCAGGGGCTCCCCACGATTCAACAATTGCTGCCTCCTTTGCAAGTTGCCGGTCTAGATTCCTAGTCACCCATTTCGGACCGTCTCCTGCTCTAGGTTGGGTTTGTCTGTTCGGTGTGGCTGTGGGAGTGGATAGGTCAAACCGGATATACCGGTGATCGGACAGCGACTCCACGTCTGTTTCTACCCTCCAGTTTAGAATAGAGCGAGCAAGGGCATTGGATGCGAATGTGATATCTACGATTGATTCACCCTGCTGCCTCACGCACGTACTTTCCGCACCGGTATTGATGACATTTAGTCCAAGAGATACTGCCCACTCTTCTAGAACGTCCCCCCGAACGTTTGTAATGGGAGAACCCCATGCTGCAGATTTAGCATTAAAATCCCCAGCGACGATGACAGGGGTGGGGTACACCTGACCAACTAGAGCTCCAATTTCAGCAAGCATTGTTTCAAAATAAACCAAGGTTTTATTTGGCGAGGAGTATACGCCGATTATGACTACACCTCCTACTACGGCAAGCACGAAACCACGACCCTTCACAGTATTTTCAAAGGGCGGAGATCCTGCTACAGTGGGGGCTACAATGGCCACTGTTTCATCAAGGTCAGAGACCCAGTCATCTCGATTAGGAACGAAATACGGCTCCGAAACGATAGCCACCCCTATACGCCACTCTGCCATGGTTTGGACCATAAGATCTTGGGCCCTGGCGCAGTGGTTGATATTCGCCTGTAGACACGAAAGCGCCATATTATTGTTCGGTGTCCATTGATTCCTCTGTAGCTAGTTGCTGGGAAGATGGGGCGGCTACCGGGCCAGGTCCTGTCTTCTTTCCTTCCCTTGTGGCAGGACGTGCCTTGCCACTTTGACAACCTTTGGCACCAATACGGTGCCCTGCCGGTTTACTAGTAGCCGTGCATATAACACACTTCGCTTCAGCGGTGCATTCTCGGGCTTTGTGGCCTGCAATACCGCAGTTATAGCACAGGGAGCTGCGATCTACACCTCTATCGCACTTTGCCCCAACGTGGCCTGTTTCCAGGCACTTATAGCAGCGCAACGGCTTTGTTTCTAGCAATACCACTCGCGCAGAGACCCAACCCACTCTGAGCCGGCCGGATTCTAGAATTTTCTTAGCGGCTGCAACTGGGCAGCTGAGCCATAGTGATCCTGAACCGGTTCGCCCTTGTGAGATTGTACCTGATTTTATGGCATCCACTAGACAGCCCCCTTCCAGTGCAACAGATGCCACGACTTCCTCGGCAGTAGCGGAGTCATCAAGTCCTGTGACTCGAAGCTCGGCACATTTCATAGGCCGTCGAACTTGCACTTCAGCACCAATAACTCCGCGGAGTTTTTCGGCGAGCTCGTCCGCTGCTGCCTCGGCGTTCTCGGTTTCCGGAGGCAGCTCTAGCATTCGCGCACCAGTGACTGCTGTTCGAAATCGTAAGGCAGTGATTCCCAGCTCCTCTAGTTTAATGTTTTTCCTCGCCTCGGCCAGGACAGTTTCGTATTTGGTCCCTTTTTCAATTGCCTCCGGTCTTAGCGTTAGTGTAATGGCAGCCGTACGCGGAGGATTAAGTTTCCTTTTTCTCATCGGTTGAAGACTCGACTTTGGAGCGCTGACCTCTTTGGACTCATTCGTTGTTTTATTTGCTTTCTTTTTCTTTGCATTTCTGCCTTGTGAATTTTTCCAATTTTCGCGCGCAGGCTTAGGCGCGGTAGTCGTTGGTGGCTCCTTAGGGGTTTGTCTGGCTGCGGCCGCCTCCTTGGCAGCTAGACTGGCTTTTTTGGGCTTTGCTTTTGCTTTAGCCTTTTGTTTTCCGTCGTCGGGAATGGGAGAGGCAGGTATCACCGTTTCCGTTACTGATAGGGATTGGGAAGTCGTAGTGCTGGGGCCTTGATCCTCCGATGGTGTCCTATCGGCTGCTAATGCAGGTCGGAGCCTGGGCTCCGGTAGCAGACGGCATTCAATGCCGTCCATGCGTGCATTAAGCATTTTGCTGAGCTGATCGTGAGTGGATCTCGAGACCTCTTCTACGAGCCGGCGAATGTCTGGCTCAGCTAATGCAGCAGGTTGGCTTCGAATTTCTTGCACCTGCCTACGAACCTCCGCTAGCTGGCAAGTGAGCCGCGCGTTGGCTGCTTCTAGGCGAGCAACCTCCTCTGTCGCAGTTCGCGTTCTCAGCTCCTCGAAGGCACCCCTAATAGTCGTGATTGAGTCCTTTAGAATTTTTTGGTGCGTGCCTTTTAGATGGCCCGATGTGTCAATCACATGCTTCACAGCATTTAGGGCATCCTGGACCTTCGACTCAATGGCAGTCCCTGTAAGGTCCTCCTGGCAATGGCCAGGCGAACCTGTGGTTTGCGGCCGGCCCCTACCCCTGCCCCGTTTGGGTGTCACCTTCATATATTTGCTGCGCAATGGTGTGCCTTCCTGGCTGCAAGCCCCAAGATCGCTCTCGGAGCCAGAGGTACCGCCATCTTTGCCCTGCTTGCACCAGTGCTTTCCGGTGGGGATACCATCCTTCATAAACACACCCGCCACCTCTTTAATTGTCTCCCCATCGCTTAGGTGACCTGGAGTTCTCTTATTTGTGTCACCCTCTACCGGGATCCTCTTATCTTCCACGGCCTGGTCCCCATTACTATGTTTGCCGCTTCTAGTCGGCTCAGAGGGCCCAACCGTCATGCTCCTCGCATCAAGCTCGACCTCCGCCTCCTTTGCACCGACGCGGGCATCCGTCTCTTTCTCACTGGGGGCTCCAGCCTCCGACCCCCTCCTAGTACTCTTCGGAGTAGGTGCCCGGGCTACAAGCTCGCGATCGCAGCGGGTTAAAAGCACCCGTAAATCTGGGAGCGATCTCCTCCATTTAGCCAAAGCCTCTGCTTTCGCCGAGGGTTCGGCTGCAACTTCCGTGCACGAAATCACCGCCTTTGCACTACGCACATCCGACACTCCACTCTGTGAGAAGGCTGCTGCCATTGACGACCCGGCCGTGGATTCCGTGAGTTGTGGGGTGGGCTTGGGTTCCTCACGCTTCAGCTTCGGGGATTCAGTTTTGTCCCGGGCCACCCTTGCGTAGTGGCCTCGTCCTCTCTTATTTGGTCCAGAGCTAGGCCTCGCTCCGGGGTCGGAAGCGTCATCACTGGATACTTCCGACCTCTTTACCTCGCTCAGCAGCCGCTTCCGTACATTTCCGGGTCGGTTTGAGGCGGGGGTAGGCAGCGACCAGTCGGAATCAGCTGTCTCGGTATCGGCATCCGTCGCCATCGTCAGAGGCGAATAGTAATCCTCTTCACTAGGAAGGTCGCGCGTGTCTACTTTCGCAGGGGAAAAGAACTCCTCCCTACCTGGGGAGAGCGTATCCGGCGCACCACGAGCCCTCCTCCCACAAAACACCCTCGTGAGAATTGGTGTGGGTGACCGCACGAACTCCTGCGGTGCCACGGGTGCCTCTTTCTCTCCGTCCTCGATATCAGGGACGGTGTGGCGTATAAAACGCCCCCATTGGTCCCGAATTGGGCGAAACTCCATGATTGGGGGGTTTGAAGAGGGTGCCGCCTTCGCACCTTCCTCGTCCCCTCCTCCGCGTAATCTAAGTACTAATCCGCCTGCATCGTTGTCCAGTAAGCATTTGCCATGGTCGTCGTATGTATCTGTCCTTGAGCGGTGTGCCCCCCCAGAATACGGTGGGCGGCATGTCACCACAGCGCGGGCACTTGCCCGTTCTGTGGTGACACAGAGGATTGGAACCTCCTGGGGTAGTTTTTCCCATTTCTGGCCACTCATGATTTGCTATTTTTTTAGGGGGTATGCCCCCCCTTCTGACGTTCGTGACTGGGCTCCCCCCAGCCACGCATCCCATCGGCACGCCAGTCACACCTTGGGATTGGGGATTTTTTATAGTGGTTAACTCCACGTGACCTTCCTCTCAGTGAGGCAGGTCCCCGGTCCGCTCAGTGCGGGTTACGGGTTGCCCGACGGTGGCCGAAGCCACAACGCCGCACCGGGCGGTCTGCGCCAACCCACGGCAGCTCGTTTCCGAGCACCGACTCCGTCCCAGTGGGACCTGGCGTCTCACACTGTGCCCTCTGCTGGTTTCAGAGGGACACGCGGAGCCGCACATCGGGACCCCTCTCCTCAGGCCTGTCCGGTTTGGGAGGCCCTGTCCGGCATAGCCCTGAGGATCATTGGAGCACACAAACACGGCATTAAAGCCAGCGCAGGAGAAAACTCGACTGCCATTGCCGACTGTGACTGGTAGTTTGCAGAGGGAGAATAGCAAACGCGCAACTGAGCGGCTATCCTCCCCCTCCCAGGGTGCACCACAAGGAGGTCTACCAGCCCTGCACCCCAACTCAATGTAACACCATAATAGATAAGAATTAACCTAGTTTAAGTGTAAAAGTAAATGAAAGCATAAGATTTGGAAAGCATACTGCCTCAAGTGATTGAGGATGACGATTACAATATGTCCTTATGATTCAGGAACCCGGATCGTATAGGACGACCACCACCACAAGCGTAATGGGCAACGCTCCGTTCGGCAGCATGGTTCACGGGGCCACCACAAGGGTAAGATATTAATAGTATTATCTGCCTAGCGTTGTTCCTACCCGACCATGACGAAAAAACGCCTAGAACACAATATATAATATATATGTATAATATTAAGGTGTTAGATAATAAAATAAGAGCACAACGTTTGCTTGCCTGTCCACGGCTTAGCTCAGGGACTCGGTAAATGCTATCTGGAACTAGAAAGGTATCTTTTGTCACGGGTAAAAAAGTCCTAAAGTTAAATCTTAAAATAAAGTCGGTTATGTCAGCGCTAATGTTTTTACTTGCAGACAACCACAAGCGAAGGGGAACCGGAAGAGACGACAATCAACGAGGACGGTGAGATCGTGTCCTCGCAGACTATCAGCTCGAAAACGCGCACGGTCGAGACCATCACCGTAAGTCCCTTACTACTAGTAAAACTAGCTGCAGATGGTGAGATCGTGTCCTCGCAGACCATCAGCTCAAAAACGCGCACGGTCGAGACCATCACCGTAAGTCCCTTAGTACTAGTAAAACTAGCTGCAGATGGTGAGATCGTGTCCTCGCAGACCATCAGCTCAAAAACGCGCACGGTCGAGACCATCACCGTAAGTCCCTTACTACTAGTAAAACTAGCTGCAGATGGTGAGATCGTGTCCTCGCAGACCATCAGCTCGAAAACGCGCACGGTCGAGACCATTACTGTACTTATAAATCTATTTATATTTACGGGTGCCTTCACTTTACACGTAAGCAGTAGCCACTTAGCCAGCTTATTTAAACACTAGCTTGCTTAACAACTAAGCACCTCTTCAGTTTTGCGACGCTCCTAATGCGGACGCAAATGGCGGTCACCAAACCAGATAGTACTGTTACTTTTTTGCCAATCAAAATTATAGGACATGTTATTAAGTGAGAACACGGTAAACTTGTTAATGAGTGTTCAGTTTTTATACATGGTGTTTGCATATCTGTTAATTAGATTGTTATGCTTACTCGTAGGTTCAGATTGAGTGTTAATAATGATTTTTTTTGTTTACAGTACAAGACAGAGCGAAACGGTGTGGTAGAGACGCGAGTGGAACAGAAAATCACCATCCAGTCCGACGGAGACCCGATAGACCATGACCGAGCGCTCGCCGAAGCTATACAGGTATAGATACATGAGCTTCTCTACATATCGACGATTCACAATTACCGACATCTTACACGACATCCGCCGGCAACGGCATAGACATTTCATACCTAACTCTCGTACTACCTAACTGGTATTAGAATTAAGGACTCCGAGGTTCCGTATCTTAAAAAAAAGGAACCCTTAGAGGATCACTCGTGTGTTTGTCCAATGTCCGTCTGTATGTCTCGGCTAGTTAGCTCAGAAACTATTATTTGAAATTTGGTAATAGCTTGTGTGCTAGTGGCGACAACGCACTTCGTGGAAAAAATGTGCGCTATCATGGCATGCCATCTGCATATTATTTAACAGCTGTCAACTGTTAGCCGTTAGAGCTAATAAGAGATAAGACTAAAGATGCAAACACCAACTTACCATTCGTTTTTGTTTCGCAGGAGGCAACAGCGATGAACCCAGACATGACAGTCGAGAAGATAGAAATCCAACAACAGAGCACACAGCCGTAACACGACACCGAGTCGCCAACACGCACCGTCAGCGCGTAAACCGCTCCACTAGTCGACCATACAAACCACAAAAAACATGCTGGTTGCTGTACAATCCTAAGTTTAAAAACTATTTGTTAGATTTCAAAAAACTCAAGTAGGATGCATAATCTTATTTAAAAAAAAAACTTGTTAGACTTAATTCTTGTCGAACCTCTTATGAGGTAGAAAAGGACGACATTCAAAGCGTTTAAGGTTAAATTTTACCTCGTTTTAAATGTATGTGTTTAGTCCAAATTAGTTTTTCTTTTACAAAGAACAAACATATTTTACTTGAAATAACTCCTAAGGAACCTTTTTATTCTCTAGTATGGTTGACTAGTGAAAAGCGGTTTAAATAAAATAAGGACGACTAGTGCAATGCAATCAAAATGGCGGAACTTCACAAAATGGCCGCCACGTTTCTTAAACTTGTATGTAGGTAAACTCTACATATGATAGTTGTAAGCGACAACACTGCGAATATTAATATAAGTTACGCTATACTATTATTAATTAATTATGAAAGTTAATTAATCTTTTATTGGATGTTGTGACGTCGAAACGCACCTTTTCGATTTATTTTATCTTGCAATTTTATTTGTATAAATAAATGTAAGTTTGGCAATGATATATTCAAGCATTTTTATAAGGCTGGGATAGGTTCAAAGCATTTCATACAACCAGTTATATCAGAAGGCCTACCGCGAACAATTTCTTTGCCTCTCTATCGCTCGAATATGTAAGAGTGAAAGAGATGCAGATAACGAAATTTCGATTTTCGCGGTATGTTCTCAGGCTTTATAGATATAAATGTTGCCATAGTAAAAAAAGTGTTCGTATATTAAAAATATAATAATGTTTTCAATATGGGATAGCTTTAAAACAATGTCACACGAGGTAAACCACCGTTTTTTAGATTATAAAAAATGATATTTTCTCTTTCTTGATTAAAACACTACAATGTAATGCGGGACTAATAATAAATAGTTTAAAGCCCGACTTTCGTTACTTCAACAATAAAAAATACAAAAATAAAATGCCAACCCTAAAAATATAAAGTACTTGTAATATTTAAAAACTCTGAGGGTTTAACAAAACGGCAAACCAAGAAGGACGCAAAATCGGGCACTTCAAAAATTATATGTTAAATTAAATATATAATATATGACGTGTTGCTACAACTTCTAATATATTTCACTACTTAGGTGCTACTACTTAGTCGATAGGATCAGAGGACGGACACGTTCAGTCGAAGCGAGTGCAATTAGGGACTCTAGTGCCTTTACGATAACACTCATTATCGCATAACTTTAAAACGTAACATTGGGTAGCCAATATGCTGCGTTGAAATCGTTCGACCAATCAGCGATTTCGATTTTAAACCAATCGGAGAGCTGCAAACTCGGCGATTCCTTAGGGTTGTCAACAAGCCCGGTGTAATATTTTCATTGGAAAATATTAAAGCATGCGTTTCGACTGATCGTTTTCGACCGACTCCGTAACTTGTGTTTGCGTCTCGTGATTGTTTACGAAATAATGCGAAATTGATTTCAATAATGACGATAAATAGTGGTCAATGTTTAGGATTAATGTTAGGGCCAGTTGAGCATTTTTTTTCTATGCATGCACAATAAAAATGATAACCGTGGAAGGGTCCGCGGCGGAACAAAAATGAACCTCATTACAATGTACATAAGGTACAATTTTAATGGACCCATTATAAAGCAGCTATATAGCTTGAAGCTCATCGATGTCGTGTACCGTAACTCCATTTTATAAACGTTATATAACTCATATAAGTCATAATTCCGGACATTCCAGTATACCTGATATATCACAAGTTATAGTAGCTTTACGCTAGAACATGACAGTTTCTTTTTTATAATTTTAATCACAAACTCTGCGGGTAAATTTGAAATGTTTCAAAAATTTCTGTCAAAACTGCCGTTCGAAATTATACCTTATAAAAGGTGAATAGGATTGATTTCTAAACGACAGTTAAGTGGAATATGGTCTTGCGAAAATGATAAATAAGTATATTCAAGTTTGCATTTTATTACATGCTAAAGCCCAGTTATCTTTGATATATTTTAAATGTGTATGTGACAAAATACCCGCAGAGTAATCACAATTCATAAATACTAGCAGTAGTTTTATTTCTGAATTGCAAAAAGTGTTGGTTGATTTTTTATGAAGTGGCAACCCTATATTCGTAAATTAAAGTTGAACTACTGTTTTTATTTGTTTATTGTGGCATCAGTTAAGTCAATGATACTGATATTGTACAATTATTATTAATATATTTCTTACACGCTAGACGTAATGTTTTGTATTAGTATAAGTTTATATTATGAAGTTGACGCTGATTTTAAATCAGATTTAAGTGTAATATTTTTTCTGTACTTTTTTTATCAATTTGACATATGGATCTGCAAGATGTCACAATGCGATACCACACTATTTAGATTTCATCTTAAAATATATCTCTTCCATTTTATATTATAACAATCTTCATAAATCCATCCTCTATACAGTGTGGAAAAAATGAATGGGCCCTGGAAGGAAAGTGCCTTAAAACCTTTAGTTAGCTCATTTTACTCCGGGAATCGAATCGACTAAAAATTCGAAAAACTAAAAATCCGCTATTTTATTCCACTAGTCGATAGAGTTAATATAAATACCTGAATATTAACTGAAAACCGCCGTGTCGCCGAAATAATGTTTAGCTTGTAAGTTTTTTTTTTTAATGTATGTATGTTATTTTGTAAGATATGTATCTATGGGCCTTAGTTGCCTGATAATAAATGATATTTAATTTAATTAATGTTAAAATTCCGTTAAAAATATCCATAAAATCGAAAATTTTGTACAAAAGAATATTTTTAGACAAGCTAATTGTAAAAAAAAACCTTTGAATGCAGTTTTGTTTCTTTAAAAAAATAAAAGAATGTTTCCTTTAAGTAAACTGAGCTAACTTAAGGTTTGAAGGTACTTTCCCTACAGGACCCATATTTTTTCCACCCAGTATATGTATAAATATTAAAAAAAAACTTATAGAAGGTAGAATCCATTGTGACATGTTGAAAATTATTGACAAAATACGGTCTTTAGGAAAAAATATCATACAAAAAATATCTGTAACTTTTTGAATAAATAAATACCTTATGTGCTCTATTTTAGAGTTGAAAACAGAGTGACAGATATTCTAAAGGTTATACATGTGATGTTTTCCCCTAAATTCCGCCTTTGACTTGTGTTGTCGTATATTTATTGAAGATGTTTATTTTTCTAAGAGTCCCATCTCCGTATTATTTTGTATTTAACGAGAAGTTATGGAATAAATTACAATATAGATGCTTTGTTTTAAAACTCGCATTTCATTTCGTCACATCAGAGCACAGGTATTTAATTTTTTAGATTTTACCTCGTTTTAAATGTATCTATTTTAGTCCAAATTTGTTTTTCTTTTACAAAGAACAAACAAATTTTACTTGAAATAACTCCTAAGGAACCTTTTTATTCTCTAGTATGGTTGACTAGTGAAAAGCGGTTTAAATAAAATAAGGACGACTAGTGCAATGCAATCAAAATGGCGGAACTTCACAAAATGGCCGCCACGTTTCTTAAACTTGTATGTAGGTAAACTCTACATACGATAGTTGTAAGCGACAACACTGCGAATATTAATATAAGTTACGCTATACTATTATTAATTAATTATGAAAGTTAATTAATCTTTTATTGGATGTTGTGACGTCAAAACGCACCTTTTCGATTTATTTTATCTTGCAATTTTATTTGTATAAATAAATGTAAGTTTGGCAATGATATATTCAAGCATTTTTATAAGGCTGGCATAGGTTCAAAGCATTTCATACAACCAGTTATATCAGAAGGTCTACCGCGAACAATTTATTTGCCTCTCTATTGCGCGAATACGCAAGAGTGAAAGAGATGCAAATAACGAAATTTCGATTTATTCGAAGTTATGGAATAAATTACAATATAGATGCTTTGTTTTAAAACTCGCATTTCATTTCGTCACATCAGAGCACAGGTATTTAATATTTTAGATTTTTTAGTAATATAGTTAAATATAAGCAAAGAGGATATAATAGAATAGAGCGATACTGTCATAGTAAATTTTGTAACCACAGTAAATTCACTGCCATCTATCGACACACTTTGAAACTAAAAATGAAGATTTATAAAAATACGATAAAATGTATTTAAATATGGATAAATGATTTTTTTTATTTGCATTAATTATTTTTATGATTTTGACCCATGTTCTTTCACTGATATGCGTTAAAATTGTTAAGTAACAAACGAAACCGACCTTTATATAAGTAAAGATAGATATAACTCCGTAATAGATGGATACAGTCAAAGATAAATATAACTCCGTAATAGATTGATACAGTCTAAGGAAAAAACGTGCCTCGAAAATCACGAAAAATTGATTCTCGATCAGATGGCGCCACTAGTTGATATAAGTGAAGAAAAAGTGGTAACTCCATGCATCAGTTTTCGCGCTTTATTTAGTCAAGTAGCGGAACTCGCAGTACTGCTACCCGACAATAGATGTCGCGACAAACAAAAAGTCAAATCGAAAAGCTCAACGATTTTCAGCTAATTGAATTTATAATACATCGCGACGTTTCGAATGCTTTACAGCGTTCGTGGTCATAGACGGAGAGCTGGTAGAAATCCGGAGCAGGTCCCCGTGACAAGCCGAAAACCCGCCCGATATACCTCTCCTATCCCACCCTACCTCAGCACCACAAGTAACCGGAACTCTATTTTCAACTGCTATTAGTACTAGTTATAAATTGCTGAGCAATACACTTCGTCAGTTGCGACACATTCGACATCTAGTGTCGAGTAGCAGTACTGAGAGTTCCGCTACTTGTCGCGCTAGATGTCGACTACGAAATAAAACGCGTTTTGGCAGGCCTCCTTCACTCGCTCAAAGCCACGCGCTATATGCCTACCGCTCGGCGTATCGTCGACGATATAATCGACAGAGGGCCGCCGAACGCCCGCCTGAGCGCTCGCACCACACGTTTCCCGCGCTTACGCTTCGAAATGCCGAAACCACGTAATTATTGTGCAGTAGATGGGTGTAAAAGTCAAAAAACAAAAGAAAATTTGTCGTTTTTTTAGGGTTCCTTACCCAAAGGGTAAAAACGGCACCCTATTACCAAAGATAGATATAACTCCGTAATAGATGGATACAGTCTAAGGAAAAAACGTGCCTCGAAAATCAAGAAAATTTGATTCTCGTTCAGAGGGCGCTACTAGTTTTGGCCTACAGTCGTATAGATGGCGTTGACGGTTTCGTTTGTTGTTATTTAACAATTTTAACGCATATCAGTGAAAGAACATGGGTCAAAATAATAAAAATAATTAATGCAAATAAAAAAGATCATTTATCTATATTTAAATACATTCTATCGTATTTTTATAAATCTTCATTTTTAGTTTTAAAGTGTGTCGACAGATGGCAGTGAATTTACTGGGGTTACAAAATTTACTATGACAATACCGCTCTAGTATAAGTTACTCTATGCTATTACTAAGACTCCGCTGCCGCTGTCCGTCTGTCACCAGGCTGTATCTCATGAACCGTGATAGCTAGACAGTTGAAATTTTCACAGATGATGTATTTCTGTTGCCGCTATAACAACAAATACTAAAAAGTACGGAACCCTCGGTGGGCGAGTCCGACTCGCACTTGGCCGGTTTTTTCATTTCCGAGAGACGAAGAAAGGTGAGTAGTATTTTAAATCTATCTTTATGAATTTTGTCACTATTTATTTCTTTGAACATAAGTAGATAAATCGTAAATTAAGGAGTTTTTTGAGTCAGGTATTATGAGTGTTGTTTTTAAATATTTGATTGACTAATATAAAATATGGTTGATTCGCAACATTCGTTTTATTACAATAATAACATAAGTAACAGTACAACCCTAGCGCATTCTTACGATGACGCGTTGGCACGTGGCTCGCACGGCGAGCAAGGCAGTCTCGACTCTTTGTGCGCATACTTATGGTACATTTCTTCTCGTCCTGAGCAGCAGGTATTATTATTAAGATTTTGTAGGCTATTATAGAGTAGGTATTTTCGCTTTTGTATGGGAATGATGTATCTGTTACGTAGTAACTATTTATTAATCTGTGGTTTTGGTAAGGAAACTGATGTATGGAGTTACCACTCTCTTTACTTATATTTCTCCATGGTAAGATGGATATTGTTTAACCTTTCATATGTGTGTGGTGTGTTCAGACCTCTGCTGGGCTGTATAGAGCAAAAAAAATCGTTCTCGAAAAAATATATGAAAAAAGATGACAAGAATTCGGTCAGGATACTCGAAAAGGTTAAAACCAATGAATACCTATTCTTTTTAGGGTTCTACGGAACCCGTTTTTACTTATGGCCTATTTCTTATTCGTTGTAAAATACCCAAAGGGTAAAAACGGGACCCTATTACTAAGACTCCGCTGTCTGTCTTTCCGTCTGTCACCAGGCTGTATCTCATGAACCGTGATAGCTAGACAGTTGAAATTTTACCAGATGATGTATTTCTGTGGCAATTATAACAACAAATACTAAAAACAGAATAAAATAAATATTTAAGAGGGGCTCCCATACAACAAACGCGATTTTTTGCCGTTTTTGCGTAATGGGCTTCTTGCGCGAGTCCGACTCGCACTTGGCCGGTGTTTTTTTAAATGTGGTATGGTGTGGTAAGTAATGTAATAAAACTCGGTTCGAATTTTTATTTGTATTCGATGTTGTTACAAATATTATTCATAACATAATTCTTCTACTACATACTATTGAATCGCTATTGAGGTACAATTTAAAACTATTAAAATTATTTAACAATATGCTAAACTTTATAAACACAAATTAATTGGACATTGCTACGACACGACCGGTTCCTTAAAAACATCATAGAAGGAAAAATAGAGGGAAACAGAAGAAGATGAAGACCGGGAATAAATTATTCCAAACAAATAAAAGAAAAGGTTCAGGTCGTGTCATACCAGAAGATTAAGGAGTTGGCAGAGAACCGGACGAGTTGGAGATTGCTCCACAAGAGCACAATTTAAATATAAAGAAGAACAAATATGGCGTCGAATCAATACGAGTAAATTGAATAAAAGTAACCTGATAGAACATAATCACAACGACTTGCTACAAGCACATTGAATGTGTTAAAACTTTTTCATTTCTCATGCTCTGAAAGAGGGTCATTGTTGTTCTAAAAGGTGCGCAGAAAATGATACGTGTCTGCACTAGAGCATTTTACGTTCGAAGTACGACTTTTTTAATTTTTTTACGATACGCAATTGAAATTTGAGTTTAAATGGATTTGTAATAAATTTTTCATTTTGATATTTGACTCTCCATTCCATAAATAACGATACTTTTGTCTGAATTGTTAATTGAAAGTACCCTCAAGAAATACTGTAAAAATGTATACTTAGTCATGTTTTAAAAAAAATACATGCATTTTACTTTCCTCGTATTCGAAATGAAAAGTAGAGTGTTTAACTCGGGTGAAAGGCATCATTTCTGCCTCGGACTATTGGCGCTCTCACTGCATTCGAGCGCCAAAATACCTCGGCAGAAATGAGTGCCTTTCGTCCCTTGGTTAACAATCTACTATTATAAAATATTAACACGGTTATTCGATCACGAAAAAATGGCGGGTATTAGCATGTTATTACTCACCGTATCTATTATATTCATCTCTTAATTATCTTATGCCTATAAACAAGCAATTCTTATATATTTCGGGGATCTCGAAAACGGCTCAATCGATTTCGATGAAACTTGCTATTATGCGGTTTTCGAGGGTAAAAAATCTATCTAGCTAGGTCTTATCTCTGGGAAAACGCGCATTTTTGAGTTTTTATATGTTTTCCGAGCTAAGCTCGGTCTCAGGTACTAATTATAATACATACAACGCCTTCTGGCACATGAACTGCAAACTCACAAATACCATATCGTCGGCTAAAAACGCAAATCCTTTATATCTCCTTAAAATATTGCTAACATGTTTGAGACTTCAACCGAGGATACAGCGCAATTCGTGTCCTGCTGTCCTGGCTTTCTGCTTTCATACAAACAGAACAAGTTGTGGCAATGAAAAAAAAAACGAATACGCAAATGTCAACAATGGAAAATGCGCATTATGTCAATATACTTAATGAATATTTTTTTTAACTGTACTACACACCCATCATTACAGGTACAGTAAGTGCCCAAACTTAAATCCGTAACAGACTACCGCACAGTGCGGCGCACGTATCCATAGTGTGTAAGGACTGTAAGGTGGTCGCCGTACGTGCGTTAAGGACACAGCTATAAGTTAGAGCGAGAAAGAGATATTTTGATCGCACCAAGGTCGCGATGCGGTGCGGCAGTCTGTTACGGATTTTAAGTACCTATCCACGTCGCCATACTATAGTTTGTCAAAGGACTGTCTCATTTCAAACATAGACAGAGAAAATCATACTGTCTTTGTACTAGTACTAGCACCCAAAAGAAAAGGATGAGTATAGTTTTTTTGTTTTTATTTACTTACAATTTAGTTTGACCAACTATAGTTGTATAGAAAAGTGGATGCTTATGCTCGTATCCAATCGTCTAACATTTAACCGAACAAGTTGGACACTTTCGAGCCGATGTTTCTCACAATCCCCTCGTTGTTTTCCCACGTCAAGCCCTGCTTGCTGAGCCCGTACGGGCTGTCTTCGCCGGTCTGCAGGTAGTAGCGGCCGGTCGTGCCAGGCTTCGAGCCGAAACCCATGTGGCTGGAAAGTAAGAAAAGAGGTACACCAAGCTATAAATTGCTAAATCTTTACAGACTCCGCGAAGTACACCCACGCGCGGCTGTGGCTACACGTCTGGAACAGGCAGTTGGGCTGCTGCTAACCGCTGTTCGGGAAGTATTTACCTGACATCACTGTCGCACTGGCCCTTCTTGAACGCGTCATAATCCTTGCACCTCACCGCAGGGAACGCGTCAGGGGTCTTCACAGACTCCGCGAATAACGCCCAAGAGCGGCTGTGGCTACACGTCTGAAACAGGCAGTTGGGCTGCTGTTTGCCGCTATTTGGATAGTAGTCCACTTGTCCTGGGAAAGAAAATATCATCATCATATCAGATAGAGGACTTCCACTGCTGGACATAGACCCCCTTCAAAGAGTGCCACAATGACCGGTCTTGAGCCACCCGCATCCAGCGGACTCCCGCGACCTTTACCAGGTCATCATTCCACCTTGTGAGGGGTCTACCCACGCTGCGCCGGGTACGTGGTCGCCACTCGAGAACCATTCCGCCCCAACGGCCATCGGTTAAAGAAAATTATAATGTGAACATAAGTTATATAGAATTGGGGGAAAGTGGGGTAGGACTGGTTAGAGAACAGTGACAGGATAGACCCCGTCTAAAGATGAGGGATTAACTTAAAACCGCTGCTGTGTTTTTTATCAGTGGACAAAGTGTCCTAGCAATGACACTACATATAAGTGTTTGAAGTATCTCTTTGAAGATCTGAACAGAAGAGAGACTCATGAAATAAAACTATGAAAACGGATTATATCGCGTATATTGAATTTATAATACATCCCGACGTTTCGAACCCTTTACAGCGTTCGTGGTCAACGGGGGTGACTGAGGAGTTTTATTTCATGAGTAACTATCGCGGTAACCGAAGACAATATTAGAAGAGACTGTTAAAAGATCAGAACTTACCAACAGGATCCTTCAATCCATAAACACCCCCATCCGTATGTATAACATCCACAAACTCGGCATCCGTGGCTTTGAGCCTCAGCTCGGGTTCCACGTGGCTGAAGCACGGCCCGGCCGGGTCGAGCCCGGTGATGCGGCCCACCTGGTGGCCGGTTAGGTTGGTGAAGGTCTTGCCGGTGAAGCCGGAGATGTGTGCCCCTAAGCTATGTCCGATGATGTAGATGCCGGCGGGGCTGTGGCCCTCTGTGGATTTAAAGAGTTGATTAGAATCAGAGATTGATTGATTGTTGATGTAAATATAGTACCTAAATTGAAATTTAAAAGACTAACGGAACGGCCCAATTCAAAGAATGCTTATGAGATGTCGCACAGTGACGTTTTTGGTTTAAGAAATGCCACTTTTGAGACTAGATCAGTATCGTATCGGTGTGACATCTATAAGCATTGTTCGAATTGGGCCGTAAGAAAAAACCGTGCTCCGAGTTGGACAGTCAAATTAATTTTAATCGGACCAAAAATGAAGAAATTATTTTCACCACACCAGCTGGTATTAGGCTCTCTTGATTGTTCAAAAACTAATGAGAAAATTTCATTTTATCCACATGTGTGGCAAAGTAATCGAATGCAAATTTTGAGTTGTTTGTTGTTTCCTTATGTTAGCCGGAATTGACTTTTGAATCATGAATTTGAATGATAAATGTTTAATAGGAAACGTTCATTTGGATTTGATTTTGTTTTATATTTTACACTAAGTATTTTCCTAGCGTTGGTGTGGTGAAAAACTTTGTGTATCACTCGGTGGCAAAATTTGTTTAACCCTCGTGCCTTGAAACCCTCGCAACGCTCAAGGTTCCACTTTTCGAACACGACCGTAGCTTTGGAATTAGCAATTTTGGAATCTTTCGCTTGCTCGGGTATCAATATTAGCACGAGAGGTTCAACAAACTTTGCCCCCTTGTAAAACATATAACTATTCTACTTCCGGCAACGTGATACAATAAGTAGGTAATGGTAGTTAAGGGGCTACCTGAGGTTTTCATCGATTTTTGACAAGTTTTGAATCGTATCTCCTACTTTTGCACTACATATAGAATTATAAGACAAGCGGCTATCGGTTCTTCAATCTTTTATCTCCATTTTGTCTACCGGATTGTGAAAAAAATGAATACTTATTTATTTATGATTGTTTTAAACATTGTCTAAAAAAACACTCTTTTTTTATCTCGATTGCTGTGAAAGATCTTACTTATACGAAATCTACATATTTGGGTTCGTCTTAGACGTCTCTAAAAATTTGTCTAAGGTTTTAATTTTAATCTAATTAACACAAAAGTTATGGCCAGAAAACCAGTTTTTTGGCCTAAAATTGTTCAACTTTGATGCCAAATATTTCGAAAACAATGAACTTTGAAGTAAATATGGAATACTATATTGCTAAAATCCGTTGCTGTTAATATGATAAGCTACAAAAAACATTAGAAAACTAAGGGATTCAAATCGAAGGTCATTGGGGCATGGGATCCCCTTAAAATGGTAGGTGATAACGTTTTTCATTGCCAATTATTGAAATTGAAGGCTCCCACAATGTCTTTTTTGCTACACGTTTTAAATAAACTAATAAGCACACTAAATACATATATGTATGTATACTATTTCAACAGTTACAAATTATTTTTTACCCTATGATACTAATACTGTAATCCTTTTTCTAGAAAATACTATAATACCTAACAATAAAAAAATCGGATTTTCCTACAATCATAGGTATTGCGTTGCGTGTGAACAAAAAGAACCTATGTACAACTATGTCTATTGTATCTATATGTAGTTTACATGACGCTAAGTGGCAGCAAATGGTAGTTATAAATAGATTTATGTAGTAGTATTACTAGTACTTAATAGTAGTATAACGAGCGTGTTTTGAAATTGACCTTAAAGAGTATCATTTGCTTGTAGGTAAGTTACTTCCTACTAGGTATGGAAATTGTGTGCCTTTGATAATATGAATATTACTGATGCTTTATAAGTAGATCTATTAGTGTATGTACACGTATAGTATATATTTTTCACCTCAGCAGCTCGAACAAGCCTACTTTCGTCACTCCCTGGAGTGAGGAAAGTGCGACTTTCCTCACTCCAGGGAGTGAAACAATGTAGCTTTGTACGGTACGGTACGGTACGGTACGGTACGGTCCGGTCCGGTCCCGTCCCGCCCCGTCCCGTATCGTATCGTATCGTACATATTATAATACTTTTTTTTCTGTTTATTCTGTGTAATTCGAAATACATTTTAACCTTTAATATGTTCTCACTACTGAGGTGAAAAATTATGTGTGCAACACGAGAGCAAAGTTATTTTACATCTCGTGTTTTTGAGTCCCGAGAAAGCGAAAGATTCCATAATTGAATCACGAGCGAAGCGAGTGATTCTAAGGTAGAATCTTGAAATAAAATAAAATAAACGCAAGAAAAACCAACTTTCCTCTCTTGTTGCACAAATAACTATTTAACTATGGGGCTTTGAATGCAGGGCTCGATTCTACTCGCTAAATTGGTTGACACAACTTGACGTCCCTTTGCGTCTTTACGTGCACGACCACAGATAAGATATTGATTTGAATTTTGACAACCCTAAATAGCCGAGAGGGACGTTAGAAAGGGACAGCGTGATTCGTCCCTGAACGGTAGAACTAGTACTATTATTTATTCTCTGTTCAAGGTACTAGTTTATCTAAATAAGTAGATAGGTATACGTGTTTTTTTACGAGATTAGGTAAATAAACTATTAATACCTATTGCTTATCGCAGGAAGCTTTGTATGTAAAACATCACTTTATAAGGCTCACGCCTTGTTAACTGGTGGAAAATACCGTAACAGGCCAGAAACACGTAGTTAAATAAAACAAACAAGCATATACCGTTTAGAATCATTTAATGATGAGAATAATTATGCTAACTCGTTCCGTAAAACCTCGTTAAATAACGACCATCATTGATCTGCTATTAATGAAATATTCAAACACTGTCAATTAATAAGTCAAAACTAGTAATTAATTTACATGAGGCTTTCATACTGAGTTCATAGGTTTAAAGCCCGGTGTTGCCTATTTTATTCCTTTCGAAGCGACTATTTCTGAAATTATTAACTTTTGAAGATTATTCGTTTTGAAGGAGCTATTTAACGATACCCCACACCATAAGATCAAAGCAAAAAAAACGCACTACGTGTAAGGAAAGGGAAGGTTCCCTAAAAAGTTATTTTTCTCGTTTTACTCTGTCCATTGCTGTTTCTTTTTTTTGTGGTTTCTGCGACAATAAATGACTTTTTATTTATTTTATTAATTATAACTTACTGTTGACCATAGCGGCGAGCACTTCCCCCAGCCTCTCTCCTATAAACCGCACGTAGGTCGAGGAGCGCAGGTACAGCCATTTAATCAGAGGGCTGGCGTCCAGGGCCAGAACGTTGGATTCACCTGAAATACAAAAAAATATATTCATGAATAGAGCAGGTTCAGATACTATGAGGTAATAAGGGACACTCGCGCTGGCAGACCTATTAATGTACTCAATAATAAATTGCCAATATGCTCGTTCTAATTCTATTGTAGCCTATAAATAACGAACAATTACCATAATTATCTTATCAAACGGTATTGTGTTATTCTTTTGTTCAAAAGTTAAATTCGCGTAACGCTAACAAGCTATAACTTATAAACTTGTTTTTATTTTGATATTATAAATAAACTAGCGCCCCGCCCCGGCTGTGCAATGCTGAATACCTACATGTAAACCTTCCTCTTGAATCACTATTAGATTAAATAAAACCGCATCAAAATCTGTCCCGTAGTTTTAAAGATCTAAGCAAGAAGAGAAGATGTATCGTTTCTGCGTGAGATTGAATTGTCACCCAAGTGGGGTTGAAAAGTACACTACCTTGGTTCAACAACGCTTCGCTAATAGCACTGTAACTTCCTTTGCTCGGGTCATCAGTGAATCCATGGATGAAGATGTATAGTTTCTGCGCGGGGTTGAAGTCATGGGCCTCAGGAATGCGCGCAGCCGCTCTGTTGATGTTGTATATCGTGCGCATGCCGCTGTGTGAGTTATAAATGCAGTATATAACTATCTTATCTTATCTTATGGTTTCGGGGGCCCTTACGGATACACTTCGACCCATAGGGATCTTTTGTGCAGTTACCCCCTGTATATAACTACCTACTCGTACATAATTATCTATATCTGTACTATGGAACTATTATTACTACGTATAGAACAGGCACAGAGGTCCAGTATTTTGCGCCATGAGTTGTCGGCAGACAACAAACTATGGAAACGGAGCGTGAATTTCGCGACCTTAACCCATTTTCGCGTGGTATATAGGTTGCGATTTCATTGTTTGGTATGGGTCCTCTATAGGTATGAAGTAATAATAACACAATGATCTATCTCAGGCACTTCTTCAATGCAAATCTGCTATTAAATTAAATGTATATAAATAGGAATAGTTGAAATCTTAATTCTGGCATGTAAATTAGCATACTTATTACTTTATATATGTATATACTACTAGTTACCGTAAAATCAGGTAACTTTAGTCCACAACTTACAAATAAGCATGGTCCAAATTCGAGTTCCAGTAAAATATGTATAAGTATTTTTCAAATTATATGTTAAGTATATAATATAGAAAGAGCATTAAGGATGACTCACGTTAGACTGGGCCGGAGCTTCCGGCGCTTACTTTTCTATGACATGACAGGTGATCACGTGATGCTTTCCATAGAAAACGAAGCGCCGGGAGCTCCGGCCCGGACACGGCCCGGTCTAACGTGAGTCATCCTTTAGTGTATCTAAGCTTCAAAATAAATGTAATGAGTACCAAAGAGGATATAATAAGATAGAGCGGTATACTGTCATAGTAAATTTTGTAACCACTGTAAATTCACTGCCATGTATCGACATACTTTAAAACTAAGAATGAAGATTTATAAAAATATGTTAAAATGTATTTAAATATGGATAAATGATTTTTTTATATGCATTAATTATTTTTATATGATTTTGACCCATGTTCTTTCACTAACATGCGTTAAAATTATAAATAACAAACGAAACCGTCAACGCCCTCTGTACGAGAGTAGGCCAAAACTAGTGGCGCCATTTGATCGAGAATCAAATTTTCGTGATTTTCGAGGCACGCTTTTTCCTTAGACTGTATCCATCTATTACGGAGATATATCTATCTTTGCGAGTACAAATCATAAAGGCTCGTTAAGAATCAATGTTAAAACCTGGACCATAGTTGTACTTAAGGAATAAGGACTATAGTTACCTGAGTTTACGGTACCTATACTTTCCATACTAATAATGTAGGTATATCTGTTTAAACTTTAAACGCAGTAAAGAAAGGCTGTTGCTCGGAAAACCCTACGCAGAAAAGGAGTGTCATTTGACCGTTATACATGTGTCTGTCTGTGGCACCGTAGCTCTTAAACTGGTAAACTAATTTTAATGAGTTTTTTTACTTGGAAGCTGGTTATCTACCGGTAGTTCTTAGTCATGTTTTATCAACATCAGTCCATCCGTTTCAGTACGTTGGGAGTTTTATTATTATTATTTGACTTACGAATCCCTGTACTCTAGAGTCAGTTTGTCTAGTTTGGGCTCCTCCTCTCCCTCGTAGCTTTCGTACGCTACTCCGAAGATCTTCTTCACATGTGTACCTGTACACAAACAAGCGTCATAATTAAACTGAAATAGATGTCATTATGAATCTTGTGCGTTGCGAGGGTTACAACTTTGCTACCAACTGAAACAAGAATTATCATTTATCCACCATACCAACCAACGCGAGGAGAATGCTTACTGTACCGAAACTATTATTAATCGAATCCAAATGAATGGTATTAAAATATTTGTCATTCAAAATCATCACATAAAAATCAAGCTAACATGAGAAACATCTCAAAATTTGGAATAAATTACTTTGCCACTCAGATTTTGAAGAATTAAAAGCTCTTTTATGAGCTGGTGACGTGTAAAGATACTAACATTGGCTAGACCCGATGAAGGCAATAGTTTCTTCTATAGGCTGTTTAACTGCAGCTATCTCTTTCTGCACGCTCCTTCCGAAGCTGTCGGCCGCGTCCGAAACGTTCTCTGTCACTGCGTCGCCTACAGATGACACTGAGGGGATGGAGGGGAGGGCTTGCTTCAGCCCTGAGAGAGGGTTGTCAGCCGAACACATGGCGAGGGACGCTATGAGGAGAGGTAGTAAGCCCGCCATTCTGTCTGAAACAATAGCGTTAATTTTTTTACGGTTATGCTAATACCCTCCTTGGCCCATAGGATACGGTACCACTAATTACTTGGATTTAATTTAACGGTACCATAGTACTAATTACATAAATGTAATTTCATTTGTCAACTGGAACAGAGGCATATATTATTTCCTTCGTAAATAATATATGTAGGTAACCATATTTTGTACACTATTGACTTCAAATTCAATTGCGAATCCCTACAGATATTATTAAAACTTAAGTCAAAAATATGTCTGTCTGTAGATCCCGATGTAAGTTCTGGGATAAAAACTATCCTTCGTCCTTCCCCGGGACTCACTCTTTCTATACTAAATTTCTACTAAATCGGTTTAAGGCCCACTTGAACCATTCCACTAACCCGGGTTAACCGGTTAAACCTGGAGTTACCATGGTTACTAGTACAATTTGACACTGGGTTAACGGTTTAACCGCTTGCATCATGCCTTAGAATGACTCACGCTAGACCGCGCCGGGCCCGGGCCGATGCGTCCGATACGTCATTTTCTATGACGGCTGATCGGTGATCACGTGGTGCTTTCCATAGAAAACGAAGCGCGGGAAGCTCCGGCCCGGCCCCGGCCCGGTCTAGCGTGAGTCATCCTTTAAGGCCGTTCCATCGGTTTGCCGCTGTCACTGTCACATTTCGCAAGAAAGAACGGAAAAGATCATGCGCGCCAAGTGTAAATTCTGATCGAATTTTGTAGATTTTTATTTATTTTAAAAAGTTACAATATCGAAATTCGAAAGCTAAGTTTAACTAACTATTTAAGTTAAGATTGTTTTTTTTTCTTTTTTTGTTTATAGTATCACATAATTTTAATTATTTGATTAAAATTCCGAGTTAGAGGTTACTTTGGGAATTAATTGTATCGAGCGAAGTGTCATCATAATTCGTGTATCGGAAGCTATGTTATTAAAAATAATATAGTCAAGAACTACATATTATTATATTTTTTCCACGTCTACGAATATCAACGCCTCTTAGAAAAACATGATCATATAAGGAGATTTTTCGCCTTCTGGCTCAGGGAACCGCCTTAAGCGCGAAGATGAGGTAACAGACAAACACACTTTCGCATTTATAATATTAGTGGCTCTTGTCAGGCCTGTGGTAGACCATGTCGGTGTCGCATCGGGTCTATTCAGCCGCCAAAAACGGTGTCTCTGGTGTTATACCATAAATCGTCTGCAATAGACACAAAAGCCAATGATGATGATGATGGAACTATGGATTTTATCTATCAAACCTAGGAATAGAATTAATTAATTCATATCTAGGACTGCTTATATAACAAGGATAAACAAAACTAAGTAGGTTCACCTAATACCATTATATTATGTATACTGTAAGGGCTACGCATGTATTAAATAATAATTAGTGATAATTAGTGATAAGATAAGATAAGATAAGGAAATGCTTATGGTTAAACATTTGTATATTTTATGTTTATTTTACTATTGATTTATTTTTTATTTTATTTATTTGGGGCATCAACAGCAATACAAAAATTAATACAAATCATAGTGAACAGAAAACATAGCCAATAACAGATGTCCACAAAAGTACAATTAACATGCAATAACTAAGTGGAAACACAAAAAAAGAAGGGAGTAAAAAAGCATTCTATACAAACTAGATATGGCTTGCATAACATGTGTACGTGTGTGTTTTGAGTGATTGTGTGTGCGTATTCGTGTGTGTGTGTATGTGACTGTGACTGAGTGTGTAATGGAAGACGGAAAGATTAAGGTGTGTAATTATTTACCTAGTTAGATTTCGTCAATTGTCGTTATTTTTAGATTTCAGTAGCGGTGACTGAACTGTAGCAGATTTCAGTAGCAGTGATAATACCTAATACTGAGCAACTTTTACCATGGCATCAAACCCGAAATTATAGAAGGTCCCCAACATTTTTTTTGTAGGTTTCTTTATACATCTTTGTCATAATATTATTACCCACATAAACCCAGACTACCTACATATACAGATGATTTTTTTTTCACCAGTCATACTCTACGTAGTTAATTTAAGGATGACTCACGTTAGACCGGGCCGTGACCGGGCCGGAGCTTCCGGCGCTTACTTTTCTATGACGTGACAGGTGATCACGTGATGCTTTCCATAGAAAACGAAGCGCCGGAAGCTCCGGCCCGGTCACGGCCCGGTCTAACGTGAGTCATCCTTTATTTATAGGTAATTTTATTATGGGCATACATTCCTTTCTGGCTGATGCGATGTCACTTATTTCTATGAAATATTGGTCCCACAATAAAAGTTGTTCAAAAAAATATGACCTATAAATTCACTACGCAGAGCATTTTAGTACTAAGCTAAGACGGACATGATGAAACTACAAGCGTTCCTAGTTGACTAGGGAAACCTATAAAACCGGTCATACCTTATTTGATGCAAGGTGAAAAGTACAAATTCGATGTTTTACAAAGTTTATACCAATAGCATTATTAACCCATCGGCCTCGGCCTTATCTTTTTCTTTTTATTCACTCAACGATCGGAAAGGTTACCTACTTGTAAATCGGATATGTATGTATGTAGCGCGTGCTGGCCTTTGTGCCTGAGGCTCACACACAATGGCCACGCGCCCAATCACAAAGGCCACGCGCTCACACAAAAGAAATAATGGCTTTTGTTTAACAGAATGCCATTGTTAGTACAGGTAAGTGAACGAGCTCAGTAGAGATAGCGTTAACTATACCTTTATTGGCTGAGCGAGCGCGAAGCGTGAGCGAAACGCTTTCCTTCCGCTTCCGGCTATTCACTAGGTCGCATTTATCAACCGATTCACGTGAAATGTTGTGAGTTGTGACCTTACATCCATGGTTGTGACCAAGTTCGATAAATATATGGCTTTTTTTGTCGATCTAGTTTTTGGATAAATATTTAGAGTATTGTATGAATGCAACAATGAGAATGTAAATTCTGTATGTATTCTAATATTTACATTACATACATAGTCCGAAGGTTGACTGGTAGAGAATGCCTCATAGCATTAAGTCCGCCTTTTGTACGATTGTATTTTCTTTTGTGCAATAAAGATTAAATAAATAAATAAATAAAATAAAATAGTCCAGTAGCGCCGCGACAAAATATTCAAACATGTTTATTGCACAGCAATTTATATATGTATAAATAGATACAGCAATATGTATATAAATACATACTTATACTTAAAATTAATCTTATTAAGCTAGTACATTGCAAAAAAAATACATTCTAATTTTTTTTCGAGTAGTATCATCGAAAAACTTCTGCAGAGAGTTAATAACTTTTATCTAATAAGTAATTATTTAAAATTGTTTCAAATGATTTGGGGTTTCTCAGGCAAACCGAAGCTAATGTGGTTTTCCTTTTCTTTGTGAGCTTTGGAAAAGTGCTTAACTCTTTGAAAATTAAACAAGCCGGTGTAAATCGAGTTTTATGGACGCCCCGCCACTGTCTTATACTACTACTCCTTATTTTAATTAAGTAATGTAACTAAAGTAAAGTTAACTAAATAATTTTAATTAATCCCGATTTCCAGGAAATTGTTAACAGGACTGTTCATCCTGCCAAAAATGTGTGTATTTACGTTGTGTAAAATTTATCATAAATATCATAATAACTACTAAAACACTATCTACCGTACGTAATATTAAGAAATAAATGGTATACAAACATTACGTTAAGTTCATAACAATATGTAATAGTGATTACCGGTTAATTACGACCGGTCTGGCCTAGTTGGTAGTGACCCCGCCTGTGAAGCCGATGGTCCTGGGTTCGAATCCCGGTAAGGGCATTTATTTGTGAGCACAGATATTTGTTCCTGAGTCATGGGTGTTTTCTATGTAATTATGTATTTGTATATTATATATATCGTTGTCTGAGTACCCATAACACAAGCCTCCTTGGGCTTACCGTGGGACTTAGTCAATCTGTGTAAGAATGTCCCATAATATTTATTATTATTTATTATTAATTACATTTATAAATTTACTAACGCGATTTAATATAATATAAATTAAAATAACTGCCAGATTAAAGGGCATTTAGATGACTAATATAATTTTGTTGATATGTTTTTATTGGAGTAGAGGTCGGTAATGCTAAAACAATGAATCTGATAAAATTTATAAATGATTAAGTGCTTTAATTTGAAATGATATTTTAAATCATAATCAAATACGAAGGTAATCCGCCACATGAGTTAAATTGAGTTCAGAAAAACAATAAAATATATTTTTTTATGATGCAAACCTACCCGTAATATTTTGAAATTGTCCTACCTGTTTCAATTGTTTTTTTTTTACAAGAAATAAAATTGATCAAAATGTTTCCATTCTTTTTCAGATATTTTTAATTTATTTCCGCTTTTTGTCATAAAAAAATTAAAAACTATAAAAAAAATTAAAAACTGACCTTATTTTAAAATAATTCTAAGTAAATTCCCCCTCTTCACACTGTCCTGTCACTACCGGAGTACCAGTACTACCGACTTGCGACCCAAGACTGACATAACCGCCGTTCTACCGTCCTATATAAATCCATGTTGACGCAAACAAATTTAATTTTGTTTATTTAAGACCTTGGAACTGTTTTTTTTTTTAAGGGATACTTATTTCAGATATCGTAGTTTAATTATTTTTGTAATGAATATAATGCTATTTAGATCAATCTAGTTACCTGACTGTTGATGCTTTTGATCCTTAGGTATAATGGGCGTTTTCACTTACCTATCTGTAAATTATTTTAATTTGTTTAACCCTCGATCCTTTAAACCCTCGCAACGCTCAAGATTCGACTTTTTGAACCTTTCGCTTCCACGAAAACCTATCAATATTACCACGCGTGTGGGGTTAAAGCAACAACTTTGCCTCCTTGTAAAACAAATAACTTGTCACATTTTCATTGTCAATTGTCATTGCAAAATGTCATACAGTTAGCTTTAACCTTTAAACCCCCTCCTACCCGTTAGCTTCACCCCCACCCTCTGGTACTTTTAGTATGTTATTTAATACACCATTCCCTACAACTATGCCAAAATTTGCTTATAGGTACACGGATTATTTCCCCGCCGATTGGCAATTTTTGGTCTCGGCCTATTGGTCCGACGACGTCCGACTCTAGTTATTACAGAGACTGCGATGCGGATACAGAAACTGACAAAAAAGGTAAAACATAGGTCATAGGTATATTCTAAGTATTAAGACGTATGTTTTTGGGTTTAAGTAACTATACCGCATATAATTAGTTCATAAGCATATCATTCATTTCGGTAGGTACCTAATCCATTATTAGCTATTTATCACTAATTACGATGCACTAGAAGATGAAGCTTTCAATTAAATCGTTTTTAGGGCTCCGTACCCAAAGGGTAAAAACGGGACCCTATTACTAAGACCACTCTCCATCTGTCTGTCTGTCTGTCCGTCTGTCTGTCACCAGGCTGTATCTCATAAACCGTGATAGCTAGAGAGTTGAAATTTTCATAGATGATGTCTGCTGCCGCTATAACAACAATACTAAAAACAGAAAAAAATAAATATTTAAGCGGGGCTCCCATACAACAAACGTGATTTTTTCGTAGTTTTTTGCGTAATGGTACGGAACCCTTCGTGCCCGAGTCCGACTCGCACTTGGCCGTTTTTTTTTTCGCGATTTCGGGCTTGGCCCCATAGTAAAAGTGCTTCAGTATGACCTGTATTCACCTCTCAGTTTGGTCAGTGATAACAAAAGCACCCTGTATAATCTATATTGTGCCTTCCGACTTTTTATATTTAACCGCGGAAGCTAGCGAAGTCATATTTATGTCATTAAATACCAACTTGTCATACAGCCGGCGAACAATGCAAGCGCTGCATCTGCGTATGGGTATTTATGAAGCGTGATTATGACTATGTCGCTAGGCACTGCAAATGTAAGTTTGTAATTCAGGCTGCAATATATTTTATGATTTATTAGCTAAATGAAGTTCGTAAAGAAGTTTTTATTTCAACCCAATGTCCTCTTCTTCAATTCGATGAAATTTAAATCATATTCAATTAGAACAGTCGCTTTGTCTTTGTTTCGTTCAATTTTCAAACAACGCAAAATTAACTCTATTTCCTACACTATAGGTCCAAATTTCGGTGGGAATTTTAATTTTTTTATTTGTTTGGCTGGGCCTTAGGAGGTTAATAAAATAGTTGAATGATGACGATTGATACAGACTATGCCTTCGCCTATAAACTTGTAGGTACTTCAGTTACCTACCTACTGTATACTTTATGTAAACGTGTTATGTATACAATAATGTGATTACTAGTACTACCTACCGTAAAATGGGGTGAGTAGGGTTCGCGGGGGGAGAAAAAATGAAAGGGGGGTGTGATGGGATTTTAAGGCTACTGCTACAAAAATAATGTATTCCAGATTCCAATTTAAAATGGAGCTATAGTAATACTCATAAAAAAAACGATCCAACAACCTTCCAAAATCACCTTTGTATGAAAAGTTGAAAGCCTATCTCACCCCAATTACGAGGGAATACGGGGTGAGCTGGGGTTTCCTGTTTATCGTCAAAGTTATGAAATGGAACTACCCAAAATTCAAATAAAAACTAAAATACAAACGTCCGGAACACTTATTATATTACTGTTCAGTTTGCATATGTAAAAATAAAATGTTATTGGGGTTTGAATGTCAGTTTTGCTCCTACTCACCCCATTTTACGGTACTATGCCCTTCTAACGTCAAACATTTCATCTAAATCGGTTCAGCGGTTTAAGCCTGAAGAGGTAACAGATAGTTATTTTCGCATTTATAATATTAGTGGGACTTCCGATTTCAATTAAAATTACTAGTATTATTAATTATTAACATACCTATACATAACACAACTATACATACACATAGGTTCTTCTTCTTCCTCGCGTTTTCCCGGCAGTTTGCCACGGCTCATGGGAGCCTGGGGTCCGCTTGACAACTAATCCCGAGAATAGACGTAGGCACTAGTTTTTACGAAAGCGACTGCCATCTGACCTTCCAACCCGGAGGGGAAACTAGGCCTTATTGGTTATTATATGTTTTCCTTCACCGAAAAGCGACTGGTAAATATAAAATGATATTTCGTACATAAGTTCCGAAAAACTCATTGGTACGAGCCGGGGTTTGAACCCGCGACCTTCGGATTGAAAGTCGCACGCTCTTACCGCTAGGCCACCAGCGCATATACATACACATAGGTTAGTATATTAAATTCTCGATAAGTGACACTCAGAAAAAACAGTGAACTTTTAAATTCGTCTTACTCCAATTTAAAGTTCAACGAAATTGTTAAGGAAAATGTTATTGTAAATTAATAAAAGATGAAGGTTGAACATTGACGTCAAACTTCCGCGAATGATTGTGAGACAGTTTCAAAATAAAATATTTAAAATAATAAGAAGGTATAACTACAATATATTGTAGTTTGTAATTTATTTCTAATTAATAATTACAATCATTGTTTGTAGCAAAAAAAAGGTCCTTTATATTAAATGTAAGGTGTATACGGGTAAATCCGAATAGGTACTTGAAATTGTCGGTTAATTCCGAAAATAGACTTTATGACGGGCGATTTTCGGAATTACCTGACATTCTGAAATGTGCGGTTTTACCCGAATATACTTAATTTGAAAAAAATATGAAAGCAGACCCGTGAAATATGTTAATAAATTACATAAAATTAAATAATAATTATTGCCCAACCGTTACAAGTTCACTCATGGATGAGTATCAATCAGAATGCATGAGAAATAGTGGATTAATAACCAAGGGATGAAAGGCACTCATTTTTGCCGAGGTAGTTTGGCGCTTGAACGCAGTGAGAATGCGACGCATTTCTTGAGGGTACTTTCAAAGGGTAAAAATATCGTTATTTATGGAATGGGGTTAAAAATCAGTAATTGATTATCGTAAAAAAAACGTAAATAGTTAGAAAGTACAGTGCTCTAGAACAGAAACTTATTCTTTTCTGCACACTTTTTAGAACAACTACCCACTTTCAGCGCATGAGAAATGAAAAAAAAAATGTTTTATTGCCAATACCAGAAAAAAAGAATATAAAAACATTGCACAAGAGACAAAACCAAAAAACACAATGCACTTAAAGAAAAACATTATAGAAAACATGCACAGAAATGAATCAACTGTCGCGTTACACACATAATTAATATCATTAACGGATCTAACGCGATTAAATTTCGCTGAAACGTCGGAGAAAAGGTATAATAATGAAATTTTATCGCGTTAGACCTGTTATGACATTTATTATCAAACATAATTTAAGTTCTGTGCACGTATGACTTTTACGTGTGATTTTTCAGCTGTAAATTATGCAAATGTATCATGTCTAGACGATATTAAATGCATTGCAAAAAATAATAACAGGAACTATTTTTATGCAAAAACATTCCCACTTACGATTTTTTTGCGATTATACATATCATCTTCTTTCCAATCCGCTCGGCAAATAATCTCAAAATGTGGCAATAGGCATTAGTTTTCACGAAAGCGACCGCCAGGCGCCATCTGACCTTCCAACCCAGAGGGAAAACTATAGTAATTTTCAAACAGCATGGGCACCATGACACATCGATACAAAAATTAAAACACAAACTCGTAAATAGTACTGAGATGACGCCTGGCACCGTACCCATGCTGTTTGAAAAATTTTGTAGGCCTTATTTGGGGCATACTTTTATTTTAGTTGTAATTAAACGATACATAAAAACATGCCGCCCTGCGTTTTACTTTTCGATAGTAGTAGTAGTAATATAGGTACTATTAAATAATATTGATTGGATATTTTTTTAATAATCGAAATCAGTTAACGTTTGTTAACGGTATCAGAAGCAAGTAAACACTTTTTGTAAAGTTATTTTTTGTATGATCCCAAAGCCGGTTTCTTATTTTGGGTACGACGTTTCCAGCCAGGCTGATTCACACGCTTATTTTCGTTTGTAGTGGGCTTTACTGTCAGAAGCGCTTCAGTCTCCCAAGTTGGTTGTTCGTTTCCTCGTAGATTCATAAGTTACATTTTAAATCGTGGGCGAAGTTGTTAGGCGAAAAGGCGTGCTTTGCTTCAGTTCGCATTTCAAGTTCGGAACTCGAGAATTTTCGAGTTCCGGTCATTTTTTTCTCGTCTCGAATGAAGCCAACATTCTCGTCTCGAGTTTGAGAAATCTCGATCAGAAACCCTATACATGTGAAATGAAGTAAAAGTCGTGCATGCGATACGCACATGATACGCACCAATAACCAAGACGATTGAGGTCGTATCAAAACCTTAACAAATTATTGAATTGGAATCGACCTCTTAGTTAAACATATACATATCATCATGTCATGCTGTACTAGCGACCCGCCCCGGCTTCGCACGGGTTACACAAAACGTTAAACACCTAAACCTTCCTCAAAAATCACACTATTGATAGGAGAAAATCGCATGAAAATCCGTTTAGTAGTTTTTGGGACTTTTTTTAATGATATAGGAGGCAAACGAGCAGACGGATCACCTGATGGTAAGCGATCACCGCCGCCCATAGACACCCGCAACACCAGAGGGGTTGTAAGTGCGTTGCCGGCCTTTAAGATGGGAGTACGCTCTTTTCTTGAAGGTTTGAAAGTCGTATCGAACCGGAAATACCGCAGGCGACAGTAAATTCCACAGTTTAGCTGTGTTTGATAGTTGGCTTGGCACCGACTTCAAACGTTACTATAAAACGGGATAATATTTTATTTTATCCTCTTTGAAGTCGCTTTTACTTTTTTTAAATTAATCTTATATAAGGTGTAGTGATGTCATCAGACAGTCAACAGTTAGTCAAACTTCAGTAAGTATGACCCAATTTTTAACCATGTCCCGAAAATTCGATCGCAGAAAAATACAGCTTCCCAAAAAATAAGAATCAGATATGGTACGCCGTAAACCTAGTAGGTACGTACATTATCCTTTAGTATTTAGGCAGGGGCGTAGCTAGAGGATATGGCGCTCGGGGCAGTCACCAAATTTGCGCCCCCTGGCGACTAACAAAAGTTTCCCTGCTGCTGCCTTTTGCCCATTTTGCCCCCCCCCTTGGATGGCGCCCGGGGCACTTGCCCCTCTGCCCCCCCCCTAGTTACGCCACTGTATTTATGTAATTAAATAATTTACTTACCTTTATCTAGATATCTCGATCCTGACAAGGTGACATATAATTATTTCCTAACAAATGCTATACATATTGTACATTCCAGTTCACCGTGAAAAATCCACTTTAAGTCCTTGCCTTATAAAAGGATCTTGGCCTTAGACACAGAAAACTTATCGGAAAATTGAATCTATTTTTAATTAAGTATGTGGCTGACGTTTTCTTGGTTGTTTTTTTATACCACGTCGGCAAACAAGCATACGGCCCGCATGATGTTAAGCAGTCACCGTAGCTTATGGACGCCTGCAACACTAGATATTACATGCGGGTTGCAGACCCTTTAAAAAACGTGTACACTCCTTTTTTGAAGAATCCAATACTGTAGCCCCTCAAGCCCCTCAGGAAAACCTCGGCAACCTTATTCTACAGCCGAAGCGTCCGCGGTAGGAAATTGGAAAAACTCTCGGCAATATTTTGCGATGTGAATATATAGGTCATACTGAGCAACTTTTACTATGGGACCAACCCCGAATTGCAAAATTGCCTCAACAAAAACGTAAACATCTGACAGGCAAAATGTATAAAACACCAATTTTCGGGGTTGGTTCCATAGTAGAAGTTGTTCAGTATGAACTATATAAGATATTGCCGGGAGTTAAAACAATGAGTGACAATGACAAGGAGGTAGGGTAAACTCGCATTATTTGGTGACACGCCTAATTCGGTGATACAAAGTTTTGAAGAATGTGCTGTGCAAAGCTAGTAAATAAGGGCCTTTTAAATGGGACCTCACGGCAAAGCCGCCGAAGCCGTGAAGCCGTAAGGTCCCATTTAAAAGGCCCTAATTCACTAGCTTTCCTGGGTGTCTTGCTGTCTTGTTTCAAAATTTGTATCAAAGATAGATATAACTCCGTAATAGATGGATACAGTCTAAGGAAAAGACGTGCCTCGAAAATCAAGAAAATTTGATTCACGTTCAGAGGGCGCTACTAGTTTTGGCCTACAGTCGTATAGATGGCGTTGACGGTTTCGTTTGTTATTTAACAATTAACGCATATCAGTGAAAGAACATGGGTCAAAATCATAAAAATAATTAATGCAAATAAAAAAAATCATTTATCTATATTTAAATACATTCTATCGTATTTTTATAAATCTTCATTTTTAGTTTTAAAGTGTGTCGACAGATGGCAGTGAATTTACTGGGGTTACAAAATTTACTATGACAGTACCGCTCTAGTATAAGTTACTCTATGACCCTACCTATTGATTAACATTATAACCTTAAATTTCGTTTTCTGTCGAAGCAATTTTAAATGATAGAAAACATTCCAAATTTAATATTATAATAATAAGTAGCAGTCACCTAATCGTCATGTAAATTTATTAATTTTATGAATAAAATAATATGAATATTGTAAGGAAAGGGAACGGCTATAATATTGTTACGAATTAATGAGAAAATTGTGTGACTCATATTGAAATTCGCACATTAAAATTCACATTAAAATTCTAGCCCATTTGTGATACATTTGTATTAACAATTTAGACAAATAGGAAATGTCAATCAATACAATCAATACAACTGGGCAAATACGGCATAGATATGGTTGCTGGTCGGCTTATAAGGATCTAAAACGTTGAACTACTATAAAATTGGTAAAAAAAATAGTAATTTGTTAAACCCCCTTGTTTAACAAATTACTATTTGTTGTTGTTATTAAAGTTGTTGTTTAACTTCTCATGCTAAATGTTAATAAATACCCGAGCAAGATACTAAAATTACTAAAATACTAAAATTTAACCACGATCGTAGCGAGTAGCGAACGTAGCGAAAGCAAACTTAGTTACCACCGAGATGTCGGGTAATTCTCTGTGAACAGACCTCGCGAGCCGGTCAGTCAACCCCTATGGCTTCGCCATTTTGAAAAAAAAAAACAATCGGACTCGCGCACGAAGGGTTCCGTACCATAATGCAAAATACCGGCAAAAACACGATTGTTGTATGGGAGCCCCACTTAAATATTTATTTTATTCTGTTTTTTTTATTTTTGTTATAGCGGCACCAGAAATACATCATATGTAAAAATTTCAACTGTCTAGCTATCACGGTTCATGAGATACAGCCTGGAGAGAGACGGACAGACAGACAGACAGACAGCGGAATCTTAGTAATGGGGTCCCGTTTTTACCCTTTGGGTACGGAACTCTAAAAAATAAAAAATCGATTTGTAAATAATATATACCTAATTTATTACCTATCGAACCTGGGGCCCGTTTCTCAAAAACTTGTAACTTGTAATACAAGCGGATGTAATTTTTTGACAGCTTTTGGTTAGAAAGGGACTTCCACTTGTATTACTTTGTATTGTATTTACAACATTTATCAATTATTTATAATTATAAAACTCCCGTGAGACTCAAACACGACAACGGCGACAACGACGGTCCTCGTAAATTGGACCGAAAAATGTCGAGCTATGACCCGGTTTAAAATAATCTAATATATTTATAATTATTTAGGTAAATTTAAAAATTAAATAAACTTACTAATCTGAGTATCATGTATTGTATTGTATTGGCTGCTGAAGTGGTGGAGTATGTACACCAGAAGACCGGTTCCACGCTGAGGGTGTTCCAGCTTCGATCGCGCCACTACGTGCACTTCAACTCTTTTGTGGTGAGCGCCGCGACAGAGACCATCAAGTGCGCCGACTTCTGCGGGCTCAGCACGGTTGCATTTTTATCGCCTGTCACCATACCTGTCACGTTCTAACAAGTATGTAAGTGCGATAGTGACAGGTGATAAAAATGCAACCATCTTGATTAACTTGGTTGATCAAGAATCAACCATCCGACACAATGTAACGGAGCCACGCCGTTTCGTCGCATAAATAGTGTTTAGTTTTAAGTTTATATAATACATATATGTATCTTATCTTATACCTTTAAACGAGCAATTCTTGTATATCTATATATATATATTTCGGGGATCTCGGAAACGGCTCTAACGATTTCAATGAAATTTGCTTTATGGGGGTTTTCGGGGGCGAAAAATCGATCTAGCTAGGTCTTATCTCTGGGAAAACGCGCATTCATTATTAGTTTAGTACCTATGTTATAAGTACCTCAATCCAATGCCACTTATACACTCTTGATTTATAAATCTTAGTGGGAATTGTAGGTTGCACCTATTAATGTAAAAACCATTCTCTTCGTTTTATATTATCTTCCTATGTCAGTTTTTTTCCCCAATAAAGAAAAAATAAAATAAAATTTTTGAGTTTTTATATGTTTTCCGAGCTCGGTCTCCTAGATATTGTTATTAATGTTATTAAATAATTACAAGTTACAAGCTTTTGAGAAACGGGCCCCTGGTCACACAATTTCACGACATACAGAAGCATGTTTGCCCAAGCTGAACACGCATCGTTCAAAGTTTAACGCGTGGGATTAACGTGTGTTTTCGCACGCACTGTCGTAAATGACAAACTACTTTGTTTCTAAAACAAATTACAACTATACCTATGTATTGTAACAACTGTTTAAACTAACGCCAAATTATTATCACGCGTAAATAATGTGGTTTCTGAGTTCACAAACCATTATTTCTGCATGATTTTTCTGCGCATATCCATGTTTCTTTTCCGACTTTAAATTTTCTTGGGACGTGGCTCTCAATTCTTCGGGGTACTCTGTCTTTATGTCACAAGGGTGGCAGGAATTATGCGAAATTGAACCCTATCAAAATTCAAAATCAGGTAGGAAATATATAGGTTTTTTCCTAAATTATGTACCTGCCTAAGGCATTCTTTAGCATAACTGCGATTAGGGATATATATTTTTAAATTTAATACGTAGTTATTTGTTTGATATTTTAATACTTCCCCTTGATTAACTTACCCAGATAAATTATTTTAACATATTATTTGTAGCAGTGATTTTAAGTATGTGGTTTACAAGGAATTTGTCTCGTTACACATGACGTCATCAGATCGACGTCGCCATCTATAACTCGTACAGTCACGAAGAACAGGCACAAACAGTTTTTGTTACATCCTGTATAAAGTACATAGACTACTGAAATAACCATTTGACCTAGTCGTGTAATAATATATGAGTTTAGAATCATGTAAATATAAAAATTGTATACTTTCAATTGATTTTACGACCCTTTGCTGGCCCACTCCTTGCATTGGGCATTCCTCAAGTAGGCAGTAGCAGAACTGATAAATCCACTACTTGGCCTTAGACGTTAACTACGAAAATAACTCGTGTTTTGGTAAGAAAGCGGATGTATGGAGTTAGCACTATCCTTACTTATTTCTCTACTAGCTTTTGCCCGCGACTTCGTCTGCGTGGTCTTAATAACCCCAGCTAGAGTAAGAATAGCGCCTGGAGAAAGTCTTATAGCAATTATTCAATTTGAGCATATTATGCACACAAATTAGCAGATACTTCATTAATTATCTCAATTCCACCCCGTTTTTTACTTTCTTAAGGGATGATTTTCGGGATAAAAACTATCCTATGTCCTTCTCAGGGACTCAACCTATCTCTATGCCAAATTTCATCTAAATCGATTCAGCGGTTTAAGCGTGAAGAGGGAACACACAGACAGACAGACTTTCGCATTTATAATATTAGTATGGATGGTTGTAGATACCTATACTCTGCTTCTAATCGCTAGTTAATTATTTGATAATGCAATTACGGTTAACTTATCTGTTGTTGCCGGTCTGGAGTTGCTCAAACTACTGTTTTAATTACTCAAGGAGGATATTAGTACCATCGCCCACACTGTCACAGAATAAGTAATAGTATTATCAAGTATTATCATACAGAACGGCCACGCACCGCCCCGCCCCGATACGAATTACCTCGCCCCGCGACAGCAGATTGACGAGCTTTTGCCGACCGCTCAGTGTACCGTACAGTACACAGTACTGTTTTAAGCAACTTACTCACACAATATGACGCGTGCACAGACGTGCTGTTTACGCAGAAACGCAAGTGATTTTCGATGTATAGCGTGTCCGCCCTGTGACACTGTTAACCGCAGTTAACAGACAGTTCATGAACCTTACTACAGTCGCCATCAGATATATCGGAGCGCCCGAGGTGCTAAAAATATCTGAACACGCACTCTAACGCCTTGACAATAGAGGCGTGTTCAGATATTTGTGAGCACCTCGGGCGCTCCGGTATATCTGATGGCGACTGTACAAAAGGCATAAGGCCCACCGATGGACAGTTAAAAGTGTTGATGTTTGAACCTAGCTGCATTTAAAATTTAAAATTTCTAATTTATTTAATTACCTATAACATATTACTGTATTTTAAACCGTCCCCGGCAAGCTCGGCCGAATTACACCTTCCCATACAAACGTAGTTCCGCTCTCATTTTAAAACTACGTGTTGGATTGTTATGTTTGGATATACAATGGCATGAGGTGTATCTAGGTCTGAAATCAGTTTATATAGCTCCAGTTTATATAACAAACGAAATAGAGCAAAAACAAGTTTTGTATGAAAAACTTAAATTAGCTGTATTTTTTTAACTATGGTATCTGTAGCTCTTAAGCTACTTAAACTAAATATAGATATAGATATACCTTTATCTTATTGTAAGTACAAAGTTTCAGGGCAATCTAGCTAGTCGTTTTAAAATGAGAGCGGAACTACGTTTGTATGGAGAACCGAGCTTGCCGGAGACCCTTAATTTAGCGTAATAAGGACAAAATAATTATCTTGATATATCAAAGCAGTTAATACTATAATAATCTTGTATCGTGGTATGAACCCACAAAAAGAGTACAATAAGGCTTGCAATTTAAAGATATAGATAAAAGAAATAACCGATTTGCAAGACCGAAGTGATCCTATAAGTGTTCCGTGAACAAAGTTTTGTACGGAACACTAAAAAGACATTTTCACTACATCGTGCCTTGAAAACCTCGCAACGCTCAAGATTCAATTTTCCGAACCACTCGCTACGCTCGTGATTCAATTTTGGAATCTTTCGCTTGCTCGGATATCAATATTAGCATGAGAGGTTAAACAACACTTTACCCCCTTGTAAAACAATAGTTATTTGTTATACAAGGGTGCAAAGTTGTATTTTACCCGCTAGTGTTTTAACATACGAGAAGTAAAATACATTTGCACCCGTGTGTAACACAAAACTTTTCCCCTCACTATAGCGAGGAATGTGACACATCCACAGGCCATCCATCATCTTCATCAACTGGAATCACTCATTTTTTTACGATATTATAACAAATAACACTGGAATTTCTGTACTTTTACGTGAGACGTTTTTAAATAAAAAATTTGTTGACAATGTTGACATTTCTGACGTATGAAATGTCAATGATGCGTTTTGAAATTGCATCGACTTAACTTGTGCGTTCGACTTCCGGTTCGAGCGCCATCTTGATAGTTAGCATCGTGATTAATTACTTTGTTTTTTGCTTATTAATATTGTTTAAAGTGTAATATCGATAGCTTATTATACAGTAAACTAATGTGGTAGTGTGCAGTGAATGGAGAATTAATTTTGAAGCGCGTTTAACCACCATCTTGGAGTCAACGGCCGGTAGTCCACGTGCTTCTTGTAAAGTCTAGCTATCGATTTACAAGAGCTAACAAATCACCGTACACTGTCTTGTACAACCGTACAATTTTTGTCGTTTGTAAACCTGTCAATACCTTGATACTGGCGAAATAGTCCCACTGGGCTGAAGCCATAATTTTAAAAGAAGAAGAAGAAGAACTTGTGCGTTCAGTATTATATTTTGGACTTCCGGTTCGAGCGCCATCTTGATAGTTAGCATCGTGATTAATTACTTTGTTTTTTGCTTATTAATATTGTTTAAAGTGTAATATCGATAGCTTATTATACAGTAAACTAATGTGGTAGTGTGCAGTGAATGGAGAATTAATTTTGAAGCGCGTTTAACCACCATCTTGGAGTCAACGGCCGGTAGTCCACGTGCTTCTTGTAAAGACTAGCTATCGATTTACAAGAGCTAACAAATCACCGTACACTGTCTTGTACAACCGTACAATTTTTGTCGTTTGTAAACCTCTCAATACCTTGATACTGGCGAAATAGTCCCACTGGGCTGAAGCCATAATTTTAAAAGAAGAAGAAGAAGTATTATATTTAACATCATTATAAAAAACATACGTTTCTTATGGAATTTTAAGGTTTATGACTTAAAATCATTAAATAAAGCTAAATTTGGTATTTTTTATTAGATTCTCAAACCATTTATTTAATGATAATTAATATCGAACGAACCATTATCATGTGCGTTTTACGTTTTGTTATCTGTCAAGCCACTTAAACACGCTCCATCCAAGGTCAAATTACTTTCCCAACTAGTGGATAAAACGCGTTTTTCCCCGCTTGTATTGAAGGATAAACGACAACTTTCCGAGCTAGTGAGGAGAAAAATATATATCCCTAATCGCAGTTATGCTAAAGAATGCCTTAGGCAGGTACATAATTTAGGAAAAAACCTATATATTTCCCACATGATTTTGAATTTTGATAGGGTTCAATTTCGCATAATTTCTGCCACCCTTGTGACTTATAAAGACAGAGTACCCCGAAGAATTGAGAGCCACGTCCCAAGAAAATTTTAAGTCGGAAAAGAAACATGGATATGCGCAGAAAAATCGTGCGAAAATAATGGTTTGTGAACTCAGAAATCACATTATTTACGCGTGATAGTAATTTGGCGTTAGTTTAAACAGTTGTTACAATACGTAGGTATAGTTGTAATTTGTATCAGAAACAAAGTAGTTTTCCCCTCACTAGCTCGGAAAGTTGTCTTTTAACCTTCAAAACAAGCGGGGAAAAACGCGTTTTATCCACTAGTGGGGAAAGTAATATGACCTTGGATGGAGCGTGTTTAAGTAGCTTGACAGATAATTGCAGATAACAAAACGTAAAACGCTCATGATAATGGTTCGTTCGATATTAATTATCATTAAATAAATGGTTTGAGAATCTAATAAAAAATATCAAATTTAGCTTTATTTAATGATTTTAAGTCATAAACCTTAAAATTCCATAAGAACCGTTTGTTTTTTTATAATGATGTTAAATATAATTCTGAACGCACAAGCTGAGTCGATGCAATTTCAAAACGCATCGTTGACATTTCATACGTCAGAAATGTCAACATTGTCAACAATTTTTTTACTTAAAAACTTTTCTCACCGACTCGACTCCGTAAAAATACACAACTTCCAGAGTTTTCTGTTATAATATCGTAAAAAAAATGAGTGATTCCAGTGATGAAGATGATCTAACGCCTGTGGATATTGCACTTTCCTCGCTATAGTGAGGGGAAAAGTTTTGTGTTACACACGGGTGCAAATGTATTTTACTTCTCATGTGTTGAAGCACTCGCTACGCTCAGGATTCTATTTTAGAACCACTCGCTTCGCTCGTGGTTCAACTATAGAATCCTTTCGCTTGCTCGTGTTTCAATTCGACACTCGCGGGTAAAATACAACTTTGCACCCTTGTATAACAAATAACTATTGTCATTTACGACAGTGCGTGCGAAAACACACGTTAATCCCACGCGTTAAACTTTGAACGATGCGTGTTCAGCTTGGGCAAACATGCTTCTGTATGTCGTGAAATTGAATGGGCCCCTGGTCATAACCAGGGGCCCTTTTCTCAAAAGCTTGTAACTTGTAATTATTTAATAACATAACATAACATTAATAACAATATCTGGGAGACCGAGCTTTGCTCGGAAAACATATAAAAACTCAAAAATGCGCGTTTTCCCAGAGATGACCTAGCTAGATCGATTTTTCGCCCCCGAAAACCCCCATAAAGCAAATTTTATTGAAATCGTTAGAGCCGTTTCCGAGATCCTCGAAATATATATAGATAGATAGATATATACAAGAATTGCTCGTTTAAAAGATACATATATGTATTATATAAACTTAAAACTAAACACTATTTATGCGACAAAACGGCGTGGCTCCGTTGAATCGTCTGTTCTTGTGTCGGATTCGGCAGAGTGCCCCGGAATCTCCGAAACAGGAGACCCTTCGGCCAGAAGTCGGCGCACTCGATGGTCCCCTGCAGCGTTTATTATGGAATTTTAAGGTTTATGACTTAAAATCATTAAATAAAGCTAAATCTGGTATTTTTTATTAAATTATCAAACCATTTATTTAATGATAATTAATATCGAACGAACAATTATTATGAGCGTTTTACGTTTTGTTATCTGTCAAGCTACTTAAACACGCTCCATCCCAAGGTCAAATTACTTTCCCCACTAGTGGATAAAATGCGTTTTTCCCCGCTTGTTTTAAAGGATAAAAGATGGCTTTCCGAGCTAGTGAGGGGAAAATAAGTATACAAATATTTATTTTAAGTAGATTAAAGACTTCTGAGCAGGATTGTCTCAGAGTGAGCCATTTTCAAATTGCGTCAGCAGCATGCTAAATATCCCACTTACTATTCTAGCATGCGAGCTATTTAAATTATCTTGATAGGAATCTAGTTTGTCATGCGTTTCCTAGAATGGCATTAAACCACGTTTTTCACAAGTAACGATTTGTGTAGAGTGAAAATAATTAAAACAAAATAAACTATATTGTCTCTGTGTATATAATGTAGACCTCGCCAGACCTGCGTGGCTCCGCCGTTTAGAAAAAAGTGCAAATCGGACTCGCTCACCGAGGGTTCCGTACTTTTTAGTATCTGCTGTTATAGCGGCAACGGAAATACATCATCTGTGAAAATTTCAACTGTCTAGCTATCACGGTTGATGAGATACAGCCTGCTGACAGACAGAAGGACAGCGGATTCTTAGTAATAGGGTCCCGTTTTTACCCCTTGGGTACGGAACCCTAAAAAACACTTATTATCTGAATCGAGAAAAATAAACATCCAAGAAAATCGGTAGTTAGTTAGTATGTTACAGGTCACATCCATACTAATATTATAAATGCGAAAGTGTGTCTGTCAGTCTGTTACCTCTTCACGCTTAAACCGCTGAACCGATTTAGTTGAAATTTGGTATAGAGATAGTTTGAGTCCCGGGGAAGGACATAGGGTAATTTTTATCCCAGAAGTCATCCTTTAAGGGGTTGGAAAGGGGAAGTTTGTATGGGAAATCGATAAGCAATCGAAAGCAGATTGGATAAAAAGTAAGCTACCAAAATTACTATCTCTACGCAGACGAAGTCGCGGGGGGAAAGCTTGTTTATTATAATTATAATATGTGGCATAGTCATCATCTTATGCCCACTCTGGAGAATTCGTGGGAACTCTTCAAATCTCTATAATAGGCATAGGCAAAGGCAGACCAGGGGGCCGATTTTTTAATTTCGAGCGCTCGATTTCGTCCCTCTGTGGAAACGGCGAAATATTATTTTGAAAAACCAATTTAGTTGACTATCGATGTAGCCTTTAAAAATATTGTTTTTCTTTTCTTAAAGTTTACACAAGGAATTGAGAAAAATACAGTGTTTTTAAAAACATTTATTATATTTACTTATTGACTCATACAGCATATAGTTAAAACCACATTAATTATTTCACCTTTACTGAACCTAATGATTCGAAGATCTGTTTACATGGCACTTACGCATTTTTATAATTTTACTATAACTATATTATTTTACCATTATATCTTCTGATTTATTATCAGTAGTTTTTAAAATAACATTTACTTAGCCCTTATTTTATTAACTATTATGTATCGCTCGTGAGGCACTTAAATATTACTACTATATTAATGTTACACGTCTATCGTAAAAGTATATCTTTCGATTATCATGATAATAAAAAATAAAACCTCCATTACAGTTATTCAGGCTTAAAATAGGTTTTGAAATAAGCCTACGTGACGGTACACGAAACAGTAGGTACCTACTACCTTCATATATCTAAACCGTTTGAAACAGGCACAAATAACTACTTACTGTGAAACTGTCCATGACCAAACTAAGTGTGGTTCTAAGATCTCTATTGTTTCCCATACAATTTTAAGTCATAATTTGTTTGTTTGTCCGAATTTTCGTTAGTCATAATTTAGTTAACACGTTACTTTTCAGAATTGTCATAAAACAAACCTAACCTAACCTAACCTATCTATAGGATAACCTTACGAAAACCCTGAAAAGTTAACGGTTTCAGTATGACTAATAATAATCGGACAATCATTAACATTATGACTCAATAATGTTAAACAAAGGGACCCCGTGGTTCAAAAATACGCTGGCAAAGAATTTTCCCTAGTAGCAAAATGACGTCAGCGACGTCATAATGACGTCATTTATACGTCATAATGACGTAACCGACGTCACAATGACGTATAAATGCTACCTGGGTAAGGAATATTTTTACAAAATGTAATTAAAAATTGAAACTTGGTGTTTTATCACGTTCAGATAGTTATTCCCTTCCCGGTTGAAGGCAAGTATAAATCAGACCGGTGTGTCAGGTAGTGATCTTAAAGGCTTAGCCAAACACACGGCGTGACGCAGCGCGTTTGCAGCTTAAGGCTCTTTGATATAGTCGGTCGTTATCTCTGTGCTCTGTGTTGATCAGGCAGTGATCTGTCTCGGTAGATCCCGCATCTGGCGCAGCGTGCGCCGGCACGACAGGCGCCGCGAGCCGAGGCGCGGGAAGCCGGCGACGCGCTCCACCGCCACGGGGGCGGCTCTCCTGCAACAAATACCATTCTAAATAATGCATCGTACTACGTACCCGAACAACACGCGAACGCGAAGCGAAGCGCGGGGTGAATCAATCCTTTGATACCTATAGAAGTGTCCTACGTGGGCAATCTCGTTGCGAACGCGAACGCCGTGGGCCCGCCGCGCCGCTTCACGTTCGCGAGTTGTTCGCTTACGTAAGACGCAGCGTAAGGCCCAAAATACACTCGTAAGTTTTACTTACGTAAGTAGGGATAAAGCTATTTGTTAGAATGAAATAATGATATTCAGTTCTCATTCTGTAGTATAGCTGTGTCCCTACTTAAGTTAGTAAAACTTACAAGTGTATCTTAGGCCTAAGGCACGAATATAAATAGGCACGTGTCTAAAATTGTAGTGTGTGGTACGTCTCACCCTCACATATACAGTATACTATAAAGGTCATACGTGTATCATTTGATTCATGTTGAAATCATAGCAAGCAGTTGTTTGTCTCAATCCCCACATCACAAAATTAGTCTTGATACATTGAAATAATTTTCCAGGAAATTGCTCAGTTATATCAAGCCTTTGCACCGACGGTGTAACCATAGATGTGACATTAATATAAATATGGTGCTTAGAAAAATAGGAGGGAGTCTTTTGCCCAGCCTTGGGAAACTAGACATATATATAAATGAAGAACAATATGGTGTTCGACGGAACAACGCCACAGTTTCTTACCAGCGCGTGTACGAGTAGAAAGCCAGCTTAAAGCCGAGATAGTTCTCAAATTATAGTAATCCATACTAATATTATAAATGCGAAAGTCTGTCTGTCTGTCTGTCTGTGTGTTCCTTATTCACGCTTAAACCGCTGAACCGATTTAGATGAAATTTGGCATAGAGATAGGTCGAGTCGCTGAGAAGGACATAGGATAGTTTTTATCCCGAAAATCATCATTTAAGAAAGTAAAAAGCGGGGTGGAATTGAGATAATTAACAAAGTGCCAGGCTAATTTGTGTGCATAATATGCCCAAATTTAGATTGCTATGAAAAATTTTCCAGGCGCTATTCTTATTCTAGCTGCGGTTACTAAGTCCACGCAGACGAAGTCGCGGGCAAAAGCGAGTATTTTATAAAAGTAGACCTCCTCGAAGATGGTAAGACAAGCTTCATTCATTTGACAAAGACTGATGGGAAACTTCTCCAGATCAGGATAGGCGAAAGAATAAAAGAAAATCGTTTATTTCAGACGTAAGTTAATCGGGAATAGTATCATTCTTCTTCTTCAGTCGGTCCCTCAATGCTGAGGATCGTGACATCATGTCCTTCTGTTGAAGATCAGGTTCCTCCATAGGCTTCTATTCTTCGCCAAGCGCATGGCCTCGTGCAGTTTTAATTGCATAAGTGCAGTGATTTGAGCACACCATCTAGTAGTAGGAACAACAGTATCATCTAACAGTATCATTATTACTAAACAAAAAATTTGCGTTAATCACTACATAGTATAAAACCAAATAAAACAGTCGCTTTCCGCTCTGTATGTAGGTATATCTGTCGCTATGTATGCTTAGATCTTTAAAACTACGCAACGGATTTTGATGCGGGTTTTTTAATACATAGAGTAATTCAAGAGGAAGGTTTATATGTATATAACATCAGCATTGCACCTGTACGAAGCCGGGGCGGGTCGCTAGTATTCTATAAAATTAAATAATACATTAAAACTAAAAATTAAATAAAACAAAATTAACTTAACCTATGACCCGTCACATAAGTAACTGGCGCAAGCTGAAAAAGCCAGTCTCTTATTAGAGGGCTGTCCTACGTTTCTGAAACAATGCCTAGAATTCCGTTTGCCCGGCATAGGACACTCTAGGCTTATAAATGAACGAACATTTTATAAAAGTAGCATAGTTACCTGAAGAACATATGGTGTTCGACGGAACACCGCCACAGTTTCTTGCCAGCACGTGTGGAAGCCAGCTTAAAGCCCAAATGTGTCTCAAACTGGTCGAACTCGCTGGCGCGCAGTCGGAGCGTGTACACGCGCTTGTTGTAGCTGATCTTGGTGATCTTGGCCCAGGGGAAGCGGTTCATCAGGACGCTGGAATTATGGGAAATGTTTTAAAGTAGCCAACATCATTTACATTGGCCTGCGACCAAATGCAAAATAAATAACTTTGGATGATCGATTTTAATAACTTAATAAACAATGCTGAAAAAGCTGACCACTGACCTTGACGTCATAATTTTAACTGAATGTCGACTTGATCCTGACAAGCCTATCCCTTTTTCGCTTTCGCTTTCGCTCGCGACTACAAATAATATAAACCAATGTGGCGGAGTTGTTTGTTACACAGCCTGTAGTGTAAATGCAGGTATTAAAGAAATCAGGCTAAAGCAAGCTTCTTGTTTACAAATCAACATCAATAATACCCTAATACTTGGCATCTATAGATCGCCATCGTACACAAATGCTACGGATTTCATAGAGTCTCTTTGTGATCACTTAGATACCCTAAAATCTCATTCAAATATTATCGTTACAGGTGACATAAATATTAATATAATTGCAAGGTCAGATGAGCCCTCATATGAAAGGACTAACAGAAATGCTTACCTAAATATGCTTTCCACATTCGGGTTACTTCCGGGGCATATTCTGCCGACCAGAGGCAGAAACTGCTTAGATAATTTTATGATAAAAGTTGATATCACGAAAACATCAGCCTATATTGCAGTTCTTAATACATCAGTAACCGATCACCTTAGTATACTCCTGACTTTAACAAATCATACAACAAAAACTAACAACATCAAATCTGTTGAAAGCGTTAATTATAAAAATGCAATGAATAATCTACAAAATCAGAACCTCAATGACCTTCTATTAAGTGATGATCCTGACTTTATTGTGGAACAACTTATAAATAGACTAAGCATCGCTCTGAATGCAAGCAAAACAATAAAACACATACCAAAAAAACATCAAGCTCTAAAACCATGGATGACACCTGGTATTCTGAGATGCATCAGAAATAGAAACAAAATGCATCAAAAATTTCGTGCTGATCCAGATAATGAGGTCCTGGGCATCACTTTCAGAAGATACAGAAACTTTTGTAATAATATGATTAAAAAGGTTAAGAGGAAGTATGACAGAGAATTACTGGCTAACTCTACTAAAAATCCCAAGACTATGTGGAAAGTAATTAAAAAATTAACCCATTATAAAAATAAAAACAGCCAGCCACTTGAACTAATTGATCCTGGAGGGTGTGCTGTGGATGCTGTTAATCGGGTAAACAATTTCTTTGCTAACACAGGTAAAAACCTCGCTAAGGAAATCTTAGGTAGAAATGCTAATTTGCACATTCGTAGCACGACCTCATTATCAAATGCTAACTCTTCGTCTTTTGTTCTTTTTGAAACAGACAACCATGAGGTCGACTCAATCCTTAGAAACTTGAAAAGTGACAGTGCACCTGGTATTCATTGTATTCCCACTATGTTCCTAAAGCTCGCCAAACAAGAAATTGTTCCAATAATAACCCGATTAGCAAATATTTGTTTCAATAATGGAGTCTTCCCAAAACGACTTAAACAAGCTGTGGTAACACCTGTGTATAAGAATGGGGAGAGAGACGACGTCAACAATTACAGGCCAATTTCGGTCTTATCGCCAATATCCAAAATATTAGAAAAATTACTAAATGTTCGACTTTTTAATTATTTTAATAAATTTAAAACACTATCGGATTCCCAATTTGGTTTTAGAAAAGGCAAAAGTACTGAAGACGCTGTTTTAGCTGTTACCTCTCTAATTACTCAGCAAGTTGATAGAGGGCAGAAATGTTTAGCTGTATTCCTTGACTTGAAAAAGGCCTTTGATACCGTCACTCTCCCCATACTTATTGAAAAGCTTGAGCATATGGGTATACGTGGGAAACCGCTAGCTCTTTTGAAAGATTATTTAAGAAATCGTAGTCAGGTGGTTAAAATTGGAAACCATATTAGTGAGGAGCAAGAGATAACTTTTGGTGTCCCACAGGGTAGTGTCCTTGGTCCGACTCTCTTCTTGGCCTATATAAATGACCTTACTGATCTAATTCTAGATGGGGGCGCGATTTTTTCCTACGCGGACGATACTGTTGTTATTTTTAGTGACAGTACATGGGAAGCTGTGTTTAGTCAGGCGGAGAAAGGACTCCAAGAAATCTCTTCGTGGCTAAATTTAAACCTTCTCACACTTAATGTGGCCAAGACAAACTATATTTGCTTCACAAAATACAAAAGTACACAACCACCTCCTACTTTAAGTTTAAGAATACATGATTGTCGTCAAATAGATTTATCAAACTGCAATTGTAAGAAAATTGCTAAGGTTGCTTTCACAAAATACCTTGGGATAATTGTCGACCAGCGACTATCATGGCACAATCATATTGAGTACATTAATAATAGAATCAGAAAGTTAATATGGATTTTTAAAATATTAAAGCACATTACCACTAAAAATCTATTAAAACAACTATATATTACGTTAGCTCAATCCGTCATGACCCCAGGGAAGTGTGTTGGGCCCACTATTGTTTTTAATTTACATTAACGATATGCCTAAAGCTACGGTACACCCGATGGTTCTCTTTGCAGATGATAGCACCATTATTTTTTCTGGACAAAATATAGAATCATATGAAACTGACATAAATAATACCTTAGAAACTATTATAGAATGGCTTGATAACAATAATCTTAGAATAAACCTGGACAAAACAAATATTATGACATTTAAGCAAAGAACCAAATCTACTAGTTTAAACATAGTTTATAAGGGACATAAAGTGAATGAAACGGACATAACGAAATTTCTAGGATTAAGTATAGATAATAAGTTGACATGGAAAACACAAACTGACAATATATGTAATAAATTAAGTAAATATTCATACGCGTTGTACAATTTGAAAAAAATCGCAAACGAATCGACACTTTTAACCGCCTATCATGCTTATGTCACATCTAATTTAAGATATGGTATCCTTTTTTGGGGAAACTCCACCAATAAAGAATTTGTATTTAAGGCTCAGAAGAAATGCATACGAACAATTTGCGGTGTCCAAGAAAGTGAGCCATGTAAACCATTTTTCAAGAGTCTCAAAATTCTTACATTGCCATGTTTGTATATATACGAAATGGCCAATTTTGTAAATACAAACCACAGCCTATTTAGTAAGTTTAAAAGCGTTCGCCTTCAAAACAAACTAAAGTCTATGCAAAAAGTACCAAATAAAACGGCACTTCTACAAAAAAGTATACTTGGAATGGCTCACAAAATATATAACAAGTTACCGGCGAATATAATTGCATGTAAAAACAAGAATAATGTTTTAAAAAAAAACCTAAAAGCTTTTCTTACCGAGAAAGCATATTACTCTATTATAGAATTTTTGACTGAATTACCTAATTAAGATTTACTGCATGACATAACCCTGTTTTGACTATTATTGTTTTCTGTGATATTATGATTAGCGTGTATTTTTATTGAATTTGTATGCCAATAGGCACGACATAGTGATACTGAAATATGTATTTAACATCTTGTAACTTACCTATGTTGAACAAATAAATCTTTGAATCTTTGAATCATACTGTATTCCAGTTTGGGGTGGAGCAAATAAATCTAAGTTTATTGATACCGAAAGGGGACAAAGATGTTTACTTAAAGTTATGTTCTCTAAATCATATAGATACCCAACAGATGAACTATACAACGAGTGTAAACTGCTTAGCGTAAGAAAATTATATATTTTGAACACGACCTTAAAGTTACATAGGACTCTAACCTATAAACCACCTACGTCAACACAAAGAAGAAAAGATAAAGTAGTTGTCCTCTCTAACACAAAGTCTCTTTTCGCCAAAAGGCAATTTGTTTACCATTCTGCCTACTTGTATAATAATATAAATAATATTATCTCGATTTATTCACTGCAATCGTATAATTTTAAGAAAACACTTTTAGAATGGTTTGGAACAAGGAAACTGAAAACCTAATATATCACGTATCTTAAATATTGCAACAATAATAAAATAAAAATAAAAAAACAACTTTTTCAAACATATTCATATCAATCAAAATTAAACTATCGTTAGACGTATTTCAAAATATTTAAATCACTACGGTTATTATATAAACACATTCACACATATGCACACACATTCACTCACACACACACACACACACACACACACACACACACACACACACACACACACACACACACACACACACACACACACACACACACAGGTTTTATCTCAATTTTGTAAATTCAATTGTTTTGAGTGCACTAATTTCTCAACATTATATCATAATTTTGTTTTTAAATTTAATTTTAAATAATAATTTTAATTTTACTTAATTGTAATAAATTATATGTTAAACTTTACTTTAGCTAAAGTTCATACTAATTATATAATATCTTCACCTAAATATTACTTCAAATGATATGTTCGGTTACTATTTATGAACCCTTAATAGTAGTAGCGGGGTCTTCTGCCACAAGTATTTACAATACTTACAAGGAGATTCCAAGCATAACTAAATTGTAAATTGTGAAATGTTTTAACCAAAATAAACAATTTTTCATTTTTCATTTTCATTTTCATTTTCAATGATAACAATTGCTTATAATGGTCATTATAGCAATGTATTAGGGATAGCTTTAAGCCATAGTAATTAAGTTAGATTTAAGTTATATTGCATTGCCCTAGAGGGTTTCATAGCTGAACCAATAAAATGTACCAACTTGTGTACCTATGACAGCAATAAACACACTGATTACTGATTACTGTATGGATGGTATAGAAAGGATGCCAATCTCTTATGGTAGAATTGTTGCAAAGGTGACCGCTTTCTGCTTTAAATAATAGTTCCTAATCTCTCCGGTGGCGCTAGTTAGGCTCTGGGACATGAGTATAACATGAACCATATAAGGCAACAAATAATCCGACCAAATTACGTAGGTTGTTTTTCGTAGTATTTCGGTGTATGGTGGCGCCGCCTAATTACTGTTTTTTGAAGGACACTTTTCATACATAGAGACTTGGCTCCTTTATATAGTCTCCATGGATTACTGAATAAACATAAACAAATGATGTCCGACCGGCAACAAAAACAAGCAGCGATCGAAAATTCTCACACAGGGGCCGATATTTAAATTTCGAGTGGCTCCATTATATCTCCACAACTAGAGTTAGACTAAGAAAAGTCTGCAGCGATTTTGATAGCATACGCAGTGCAAGTGTTATTTTAAACGTAAAACTTCTATGAAATTATGACGTATAAATAACACATGCACTGCGTGTGCTATCATAATCGCTGCAGACTTTTCGTGGTGTAACTCTATACATTTAAATTCTACTAATAGAATTGAAAAAGAGTCGTCAATACCACTATACTCCCAATTTTTATCGCTCGTATTTTAAAAATAGCAATTCGCCGTTTTCCACAAATTTTCGAGCGACGAAATCGAGCGCTCGAAATTCAAAAACCGGCTAAGTGCGAGTCGAACTCGCGCACGAAGGGCTCCGTACCATTACGCTCAAAAACTGCAACAAAATCACGTGTGTTGTATGGGAGCCCCACTTAAATATTCATATTATTCTGTTTTTAGTATTTCTTGTTATAGCGGCATCATATCTGTGCAAATTTCAGTGAATCACGGTTCAGGAGATACAGCCTGGTGACAGACGGACAGACAGACAGAGAATTCTAAGCAATAGAGGGTTTTTACCCTTTGGGTACGCGGAAGCCTAAAAATCGACTCCGAGAACACTTACATCGAGATGAGAATCGGAAATAATGGAGATTTTCCAATTTATTTATGTTTTCAATTTATTTATTATGTAGGTATAGGTATACAATGTTAAATAGTGTAGAGTAATTGTCTTGTTATGGGTGATCCTTGCCTGTCAATAAACGTTTTTGTCTATTAATTTTTACATGTGTTTATATTTTATTCACCAAGAAAACACTAGCTCAGTGCAAAAGGAACGCTTGGCTTGACCACAGAATAAGCAAAGATAGATATAACTCCGTAATAGATGGATACAGTCAAAGGAAAAAACGTGCCTCGAAAATCAAGAAAATTTGATTCTCGTTCAGAGGGCGCTACTAGCTTTGGCTTACTGTCATATAGATGGCGTTGACGGTTTCGTTTGTTATTTAACAATTTTAACGCATATCAGTGAAAGAACATGGGTCAAAATCATAAAAATAATTAATGCAAATAAAAAAAATCATTTATCCATATTTAAATACATTTTATCGTATTTTTATAAATATTTATTTTTAGTTTTAAAGTGTGTCGACAGATGGCAGTGAATTTACTGGGGTTACAAAATTTACTATGACAGTACCGCTCTAGTATAAGTTACTCTATGGAATAAGTAATGCTTCACGTCGATCGCCGCCGGTTCGACAGCTTGCTTAAACTACGTATTGCTATTCGATTTTATCAGGCGAATATCGATGATAATGAATATTACAAACCCGTCTCTGTAAACAGCGATGCCACCAGCCCCAACGGTTAACACCAGATCAACATCCTCGGAATCCGTGACGCAGTGCAGTTCGGCTCCGTAAAGGGGCAGTTTCTTGGCGTTCTCCAAGTAGCATAACTCGGCCTCCGCGGGTGTCTGGCCTCTGAAATAGAAGATAATTAGTTTAAAATATGTATCATCTTAATTTACGAACACCAAACTCTAGGTCCATGGGGTCCCAGCGCGCATAAGTTGTTTGCAGAAATCGCGAAGCGTCTGGTTGACGTAACTGGTGACCGAAGAGCTGGCGGCTTTCTCGCACAACGTATCAGCATTGCGATACAGCGGGGAAATGCCGCCAGCATCCTTGGTACAATGCCTCAAGGGCCTATTTTAGATTTAAGCTAGTTATTAATTTCGTTTACGTAGTACCGCTGTATATATCTTGTATGTAAATAAATGTTGAATTATCATCTTTGGATATTTAATATTTGTTGCTCTATCACGCAGAAATACGCAGTTTAAATTTTTTTTAAATCGGACAAATAATCCTGAAAATCGTAGCCTAAAGTGGTCTTCACATTGAATGTGGATCCTCACGCCGCTTCAGTGTTCTTACAACGTTTTCCTTCACTGAAATAATATTAAACTGGTAGGCGCAATACTGCGTAGAACGGGTTTGCCTCATTCGTACCAGCGCTTTTTCAACGCGCGTTAAAAAAGGATTTGTATGACACAAATGGATACATGTGTATTTATTCACACTATGGCGGTGGCGATTTTTATCAAGCGTTGTTGGATTTTCGACTTTAAGCGTTGGCCGTTAAATCGAATTTAGCGTGCAGACGGATTCCCGCCGTGTAAGATGGGGCTTAAATACTCGTACTACGCTAGATTCGTAGATTGGCTACTCTGTACACCTTCTTC